>NC_079333.1:31065410-31368441 GCF_029582105.1 Oenanthe melanoleuca | reverse complement strand
AAATCCTAAGCAACCTGCAGTAATAATGATGACAGTTTATCTTCCCTTGTGTCTTCAATATAATTTTAATCTCCTTTAAGAAGATTTCTTTCTGCTTCCAAGATAGCAGCAAGAATATTTTTATATTCAAAGGAATTTTTACTTACCTAAAAAGTATTAAAAGGAAATGTTGATATAATCTTTAAATTATTATTAGATAATCATAGAATTGTTTAGGTTGATAAAGTCCTTTCAGATCATTGAATCCACCTGTTAACCCAGCTCTGCCAAGCCCACTGTTAAGCCATGTCCCTAAGAACTACATAAACATGTCTTGGATATTAAAAGAAATGTTTTATTAATCTATCTTTTTCAGGAAGTCCCCTGGTCAACATACAAAGGCAGATAGAGTTTGAACCTTCAGAGAGACTATCTGTGAAAGTTACACCATTTCTGACTGACCATTCTGTAATGCATTAAGGTCTACTTTGTCAGGTATCAGACACTGTGCAGATTGACAAACTATTTGGTGAGGTAAAAGTTAAAGGGAAAACTAATATATTTCACTACATCATACTCTGTTTAAAAAAAAAAAAAAAAAAAAAAAAAGCCTCTTTAAGCTTGAAATACACCTGAAAGCAACTAAAGCTGTATATAGGATTAATTAGCTGTATTCAAAGTTATTGCATTATTTCAAACTCTATTCTTATTTTCTTGGCTATTTTGCTGCCACATGAATTTATGTGTTCAGTTTCCTTTCATTTGCTTTTAGTAGGACCCTTGCAGGTTCCCTTTGATTTTGTTGTCCTTGGCTCATAGTGTATGGTTTGCATGTCAAGTTCTAGGTCATGCAGACAGCATGCTTAGCTTCCAGGGAGATTTGTGATGCTATTTTAGTCAAGTGCAACAAGTTTATATGACTTGATTTTAGATCTTATGGCTCTTCTTGCTTTATGATAGAAATCTGGGGTTATACCTTCCATTAACTCCAAAATGATCTAAAGTTTGGTGCCTCAAATATTAATACATAGCGTAGGATTAAGCTCCAGATACAAAATTAGATGTCACCAGGTAAGCTAAATATTAACTCTGAAATGCAAAATAATAATTGAATTTCCATAAAGTGTCCAGAAAATCAGTATGGAGTTGTCAGAAATGACCAAGAGACAAAGAGAGATTCAGACTTTGCACAGTGGCAGTTGCATGCTGGATGGAAGCCTCTTAGACAACCTAATTGGCACCAGACATGCATTTTGTCATGAAATATTGTCAGTGCCACCAAGAGGATAATTCAACTCAATTTACAGAAGATATCTGTGGTGAAAATCACATCCTAAATATACATGCCTAATACCTTTGAGATTCATAATGATTTGATCTTGTCATTCCTGTACCAGCTCCTTGTAGATGTCTGATGTCCTAGGGCATTATAAGCCCACTTATGTGTGTGTAATGAAGACCCATGCTGGACTATCACCAGATTTAGATGTTTTAAACTGAATCAAATCCCTAAAAATAGGTGAATTTGTCTTGCTTTCTGATCTCTTTCTCTCTTATTCCACTCGTCTGTAAAATAATACCAAGAACAGTGACATCAGGATGGTTTCTTAAATATGTTAAAATGTTGGTATAACTTCATTAAAATAATTTAATGAAACTGTGCATAGAAAGCAGTTTGTGCTGGCTGAGGAACCAATCCAATAGTTGTAAAGTGCTTTGAAACCATTCAGTAATGACCATTATAAAACTGCACAGTAATATCTTATAATAATTTTCCTTAATTAGCCACTAAAACTGTAGAGTTGGATCTTCCACCCCCCCCAAAAAAAAAAAAAAAAAATCATGCAAAGTGAAACATTTTAACTGACTTTGCCATTTAAACATAAAATCTGCTTTGTTCTCTCAGTCCAGAGAAAGTTCCTGGGCCACTGAATTTGCTCTGTCCCTGCATTCCAGTGGTAATCAGTACAACATTTATCATGCCATGGAATCTGAAGAAATTTTTGAGACAATAAATCATATGAGAGCAATATATTCAACTTACACTTAGTGGACATGATGACACTTACCTAGATGCAGGAGAGATACATTATGGCTAAGCCACATGAGATGTTTAAAGAATTCAGCTGAACTATATTACACATGCAGAGGAAAAAAAAAAATTCCAGAGCTCTAAAAAGAAAGTCACATTTAAATTTGCCATTTAGCTGTCAAAATACATCCTACTGATTGTGCTACCAGTCAACAGAATGCATATTTCTCACATATCACGCATGAAAAGCAAAATACTTTGAAATATATCACAGACCTACAGCACAGGCATATTTCCTCTGGAAGCAGAAGAGTGCCATTTAACCAGAGCTCAGTTAATGACTTCTGTCATTGTGCAAATCAATGAGGCCTCTACAATGGTTCATTTTATTTATTTTCCTTTTTGAACATGAGCAAGTATAATTGTATTCTTTAATTAAACCAATTTTAATTATATTTTGCATGCTTAAATACGACATTTTTGTTCAATGATATACAGCCCTAGACACGCAAATAATACTTAATAGTAGAACAAACATCAAGTTCATTCCTCTGCTCCTTTTAGCTGTCTTCCAACAAAAGCCATTTTATTTGCTGAAGGTCCTTCCAATTCAGCAGTGAACATTCATTTTAATAGAAAAGTAATTGGCAATAATAGCCCAAGGAAAAATTATACTTGCCAAGAGGGGATTTATTTCTGTATGGGGGAGCAGGGCATTATGGCTATAATACTACCTATATAATGAATCCAAGACTTGATCTAAGATTGTATGAAACCCCAAACAGCTGAACAGCACAGCAAGGTCTTAATTCTAAAGTACCTTCTCAACAGCATATCAGAACCTGGAGAACAGTCTTGTGAGCATCTTCACCAAATGTCATGCAGCATCAATTACAATATTTTTTCTTTGTTTCCACTTACACCAATGTATTTTATTTTTAAGCATACTGTGCTTACTTGATGGAAGTAACTTATTTTAAATGCAGCCTTTCAAAATCTTGCCCTGCCCTGCTGATGTTGACTCTTAGAACAATTTAATCACACTAAACAAACTTTTCTGGTCTCTTATTTTTATTATCAGCACTTGAGGCTGTATACTATTTTTTTCTCTCCAGTTTTATTGAGATTTTTATAAATAAAGATATAACAAATTCTGTTAGAATTCTGGATGAAATGTTAGCCTGTGTCCCATCGATTTTCAAAGGAAAGAAAATACATTATGTTAATGGCATAATGTTAAACCATTAAATTTGATTTAAGTAATTTAGACAGCTAATTCTTACACTTCTCACTATCTCCCTGCCCTCCAAAGTGATACACTCCTTAGCTGTGGACAACAGTGGTCTTCAAGTTTTGTTTCAAAGTCACCTGCAGTTATTGACTTTGCTTTTCTTTTTATAGACAACATTTTTACCTTAACCTTCATAAATTTACTGTGAATTTTGCAAGTGAGCTTTCCATGTAAAATTAAAAAAAAAACCAACCAAAATACAAAGAAAGCCCATCCCCCCAAAAAAAAACCCCAAACAAATAACCATGCATTAGTTCATTTTGTTCACTGTATTATAGCTGTTGTTTAAATGTTGTGTTACCTGCGCTCTGGATTTATCTGATATTAAAATCTTATGCATATGTGATTTTCATAGTGCTGTTCTGCATGGGCCACTGCTGCCTGCTAAACCCCAAGCAGAAACTGCAAAGGGCATGATATATTTCCAAACTTGAAAGATTTGTAAAAACACACTTTAGTGAGGCCACAGGATACAAGCCAGGTTCCAGAATCATCAAAGGAAACATTAAAACTTCTACATATATTAATTACTTGAGTTTACCACTTTCTAACATACTGGGGGTTTCTTGCTTTTTTTGAAACATATTTCATTCAAACATTTTTAGGTTTTTTTCCATTATTTTATCTGTTTTACACCCAAACTTTTAGGTGTTTTTTTTAAATGAACAGGTTAAGATATGCTGTGTGCTAACTGTTTAATACATAAAGAACATTTTAATTTCATTGACATAGAGAGAAAGAACTTAAATAGCAGTTTTGTATTTAGTACCTTGGTTTGAATTTTGACTTGGGTTTAAGAACTCCAGTAACATCATTTAAATTCATCAAGCACTTTCAATAGCATATTCATGCCAAATTTTATTTTCTGTTACAAAATTGTATTTGATAAAAAACTGTATGATACAAATATAAGCAGCTCTGATGAAAACATGCAATAAAGCCTGAATTTTACAGTGACTGAATGAATAAAGAATGATTTATATATGCTGAGCATGACTTGAGTTTTTCACTTACAGCTATGATTCCTCTGGCTTACAGTGCATCTCCTCTGGCCTGACCTCTCCCCAGACCACAAATCACTTGAGTTTGAAGAAGCATTCTGGGGAAAGATTGCTACATGATTACCCTATTTTTTCCAATTCTTCACCACATCTTCACTTTTCATTATCCTTTGAAACAGAATGCTGGACTGGGCAGAATTTTGATCTTACCTGGAAAGGCCATTTATAGGAAATCAAAAGACTATTTCATATCCCTGAAGTGAAATTCATTTTCAAATTATTTTAAGGATATTATTAACTGAGAGCATTGTGGCACTATCTGTCCTGCACTTCTCTATATCTCACATTAACAAAATATGACCTCTTCTGACAGCATTGTCAAGTGTTCATCTATTCACTCCTAAAAAAGAATATTGCTACCTAGAGTTACATCCTCAATCTGTGCAAATTGTCATGGCTCATGAAATTAGTGCAACTATAGTAATTTATACCTGCTGAGCATCTGGTCCCTGGAGAGTACTGGGGAAAAAAAACAAAAAAGGATTAAAATCTTCACTGATGTCTCACATCTAATTTAGATTCTCATTTAGACCTTCTTGGCCAACTTATTTTCCAGTGCTAGTTTCCTGAAATTAATGGATTTAGGCCAGCAGGGAGTTTGATCTGCTATTTTTGGACCAGAAATTCTTATTTTCCAATAGAATAAAACATATTCTTCACCATTGAAGCAACATTGGAAATCTTTTGAATTTATGGCAAATTTCAGGCAGGACAAAACAACCTGGTGATAAGGACATGACTGGTTATTGTTCAAATTAATTACAGGGAAGAGCATTTGCCCAGCTTACCTTTTTCTTGCTAAAAATGGCATGTTTCACCCAGGAAAAACTTGTAACTTCTCTACACACTAACTACTCAACTACTAACTTCTAAGCTGTTCTGCTCTGATGTTTGCCAGGGTTTCCATTGAGATACAAGCATTCATTTACTTCACTTACAAGAAGTTCTACACAGATGGTGGTGAGTGCATGAAACAAGCCTGGTAAAGCAGAGTCAGACATCAACATTGGTCATCAAAGGACAAGACATAATTTGAGGTTTTGTTGAAGCTCACAGCAAGATGTCAGAGAGACCTTATATGTATAAAATGACATTTACATGGAGTTTTAGGACTTAAATCAAGGGAGAAGGCATTTGTAGTCACAGATCTAACTCCAAGTTATTTGACCTTCTGGCTCCAATTGAATTTTATTAATCATAATTTATGTTGATGTTACAGGCATTTCCTCATTATTTCTTAGCACAGGTACTGCCTTCTGCTGAGCATTAATATCTAGTTAAACTCCTGTGAACACATGCTAGATCTACAATACTTCTTTTCCCAGCTTTTCCTCTATCTGTGATAGAGGGATTTTAGTGTTTTATTTTAGACAGGCCATGACAGGGTCTGAATTGCTGTGATAGGCAGATTTCTTTTGCAGTTTCAGTTAAAAATTAATTTTAGGCAATTGTCAATGTGTGATTGAAAAGTGTTTCCCCCTTCCACAGAAATAATACAAAAATTATTTTCCTTTTAAAATCTTTTAAGAATGGGAGAAATATCTCCCTTCCTCTTCTGTTCCTCATTTTTCTGCTGTAGAAAAGTTCCATTGACCTAGACATTAAGACTTAAAGGCAAAAGCTCTGTAGTTAAGAGAAAAATTACTGCAAGGCTGAAACTTGTTTATTTTGCAATAAATATCCTGCTGTTAGCTTTCTTTCTACAAGTTAAAAAAAAAAAAAATTCAGAGACACAGCTTGTTATGACTCAGCCCACCAGTCAGCTGGTATGTTCTGATACTTTTGAGAGTCTTTGTCCTGTTGTTGATAAATAACATTAATCATTTTTGATTTGTTAAATAATTCCAAGACTGAGGAAATCTTGAAACGTTATTTCTTTTAGACCATCTATTTCTCTCCATGTGATTTTCCAATCCATCTGGGTTTCAAGAGCTTTTTACACTCTTCACACCAATTTCAGTATCATGTCTCAAGTGTGAGAGCTGCCAGATCCTCCTGAGGAGCCCCTGAGAGGTTCAGGACACTGATGAGGGTTCTCTGGCTTTTTGTCTGCTCCCTGAGTGTCTCTTTCAGCAGCACTGGAGGAAAAAAAGACTAATGTAATCAAAGATATTGAAAGGTTTATCAGGAATTCTTAATTTAAATTAGAATGTTAATAAAATTTAAGAAGACAAAAATCAAAAGAAGTTATTTGTTGGATGCTACATAATTAAATTATACAACCAGGAAAACTAAGAATGTAAATAGGTTCCAGATGAATTAGAAAATTTTTGGAAGATAGATCCATCAGAGACTATTAAATATGATGATCTAAGTGCAAACTTTGTCACAGAAACTAACAAACTGCTCCAGGCTGGAGAAATATGTTAAAAAAATATTCCATCTGCCTATGTTTTTCTTATCTTTTTATGGGAATATTACTACTCTCTGCTGTTGATCATCTGACTTGTTGAGTTATTTATTATATTTTTAGGAAAAAAGACCAGAATGTAATCTGAGTCAAACACTACAAACACACATTTTAAGAACTGAGTGTTCCACTTATTTCAAGAGGAAAACTAAAAAAAGAAAGCAATTCATACTGAATATGGTTACACTGCAAAAAATATCAGTAAGAGAGGAAAAGAACAAAAAAATTGGCTTTTAGTGATTCATTATTAAATCTTAGTATGAATTTGAATTTCAGATACACAAGCCTGTTTTCTGTTTATCAAGATTTCCAACTTATTCCCAAATATTAGGTATTACAAAAAAAAAAAAAAATTCAAAGCCAAGCTCTTTTCCTAATTATTTTGCTAATTGTTGAAAATTGCATTGCTTCATCATAAAAAGTATTTCTAAACATCTTTGCCATATTTTTTTATGTCAAACCCTTCATTTGTTTAATAGAATATTACTTACAAGAAGAATAAAATGTTTATTATATGTCTAGAGTTTAACCTGCAAACCTACAGAAGAACATCAGAAAAACAAATGCTTGAGACAGAGAAGAGGAGAAAATCTATTTAAAAAGATTTAGTAGATGGTATAAATAACTGGATGCATCAAAATCTTGTAAGGAAGTCAATTATTGCAACACTTAAAAAAAATAACACAAAATTTTAACTCAGGCTAAAAGTATAAGGACAGTTTGGATGAAGGAAATTATAAATTGTATGTAATAAATAAATATACATACTGAGCACAACAAACAGAGAAAAATCCAACCCAATTTCTCAATATCTCTTGCAAACAAAGTGGCAATTTAATTGGAGTTGATTTTGGTAAGGAATATCCAAATATATATATATATATATACACACACATATATATATGTTTGTTCTGGGTTAACACATTATACTAAAAATATTTGTTCAGAATATTTCAGTTCTTATTGATAGCATAAAAAGAGAAGAGAAAAAAAGAAAGGGTAGAAGTGGCAAATGAGAGGCAAAAAAGTCTTTGAATTTCTCAGTGACACCTAATATTTAGCCTTTATAAACAAAAATCCATGCTGAAGAAATAATCATGATAATTTGCTCCTTCATGTAAAATATATACTTGTCTGCTTTCTTAAAGATTGACATAATAACAATAGATAATATTTGGTCTAGTATTTTAATAATCATATTTAGCTTAGTCTAGTTTGTTTTCCTATCACAGGAGTAAGATTTTTTTCATGGCGTTTTTACATGGGAGCTGGATTTAATTATTGAGTTACTTTTGTAAACTAAGCAAATAAAATATTGTGACATTCTGTTTGGGAGGGAGAGTTGTAAAATTTCTGACCTTCCATGTCACATCCATTTTGTTTGTTCAGTATGTACTAAATAAGCAAGTCATTTGCTTTAACTGGAATAGTGGACAACTAATATGTTGCCTCTTATCTATGTTCACAAGCTACCTTTAATTCCTTGATAATGCCCCACTTTCAAAGGAGACTAGAAATTATCTTCAACCTTGAAAGTCTGCACAGTGAATCCTGTCTTAAGCCATTACCCATGAGACCAGCAAAAATTGGTCACCTACCACATATGACCTTTAGCTAAATCCATAGAAGGCTGCAGTGGAAATCTTGGGGACTACATTAAAGTAATTGTTTAAGGTAGGATTATCTTCCAGAGGCAGGATAGGATATGAATAAGGTTTATCTTTTATTGTTTAAAATAAAATATTGCCAACAGTGTATTTTTTAATAGATGTTCTTTATTGGGAAGCTCTTTTCACAATAAACAACCAGGCAGCTGGCAGAGACCCACAGGTTAACTAAAAAAAGCACATTACTGTTCTGATATTATTGATGATGCTATCAATGCTTTAGGTAGACTAAAAAGAGGAATTGCAGATTGTTCCTGGGCTGGTCTCACAGCAGTCTTGTGTCCTCTGGCAAGAGGCACACTGGTTATTAAAATCTCAAAAGGCTTCATTTACACTGTGGCAAAAACAAATTAAAGAAAAAAAAACTGCTTATGGCTTATACACTTTATTTTTGTCAGGGCCAAGTTAAGGGCATGATCCAAAGCTGAAAACTCCTTGAGAATACTTCTAGAGATTAAAATTAATGCCAGGACTGTGTAGGTTTTAAGAAATCACATAATTGTTACATGACATTCTTACTCTCATGAATGCAGAAACTGAACTACAGATGCAAATAGTTTCTGGGGAAAAGACCTTTGAGTGTTAGGTGTGGGATTTTCACAAACAAACCTGAGAACTATACCATGAACCTGTGGATGTGAGAGCCAGTTGGACTTTTATCATATTTTATCATCATATTTTTTTTTCTCACAAAGGAGCTGGTTGGACTAGATTTTGGCCCAGAAGAAATAGACTTTTAATTGGAAAGTGTTAAATTCTATGGGAGAGGAAGGATAGCAACAGGAAAAAAAATCAGGGCAGCAGAGGAAACAAGAAAAAGAGACTAGGAGAATAGAAGAAAATGGAAAATGAGGGGGAAATTATGGCAGAGCTGCTCATGCAAGTTCAAAGGTGTGAGTTCAGAGATGTGTAGATTTTTTGACTGTAATGAAGGGACAAAATGGAAAGGCAGAGAAGAAAACTGACTCAATCAATCATCAAAGTACTGATACCCTGGTTGATGACAGAAACCCTGAAATAAATACTAAAAAGTGAAATGATCAGTTAGTTAATCTCCTGGGAAGGAAGGTGGCTCCTGGAGTGAGAGGACAAAGATGTTATCAAGAGTGTCTGGCAGAGGTGAGATGGGAAGGTATATAAAGGTAGCAATAGAAAAGGGATTCTGCTATTGATGAATTCTTTCAACATTAGAAGGAGAGATACTGGGGAGATGAATTGTTTCTTGGCATTGTAGTCCTGTCTGTGCAAGCTTTCTGAAAACATGCTGGTTTTAGCCTTGCAGGCACTGTCTTTAACCTGTGGATTTCTCCAGGGGTGATCTCAAAATTGGAAGATGAAATAAAATGTGTTTTATCATCAGTTTTTTGTCAGTTTTATAGATTCAATTATTTGGTTCGTCATTTTTTTATATAAAAAAAAAGAAAAAAAAACTGGAAAATTCCAAGAGAAATAAAGAAAATATTGCTGAACACTAAGTGTGTCTCTTAAACACAACCCATGCACTACTTTGCTGCTTCATATTTAAATTTCAAACTCTTAATGTCAGGGGAATTAATGGCTAAAGATATCATAAGGCGTATGCTGAATACATTATAGATGTAAGAGGATTATTCTGATCAACCAGATGGAAATGCATATTTCATCACACTACTACAGCTTTAACTCTGGCCCAAAATAAACAATGTTTTTCCATCAGTGATTTGAGTATGTAAACAGAACATAGCACATAACCCTGCTGAAAAAGAAACAGTTTTGGCTGAGATTTTCAAAAGCAGTTAGTGGAGCTGAACCACTCTGTGACTCCCTGAGCTTTGTAAACACCTTGGTAAGACTCTCATCTTTGTACAGTCTAAATGCCTAGAACAAGAGGTAGCTCTGAAATGTATCAGTTCATAACACTGCTTTTCTCCTAAAATCTCTAGGCACTCTTCAGCTCAGCCTGACAGTTTGTACAAACAGATACAGTATTACCCTTTTGCTTTCACCTGTTGAGGTAGACCTAACATTTGAATGTGTAAGGCATACAAAAAGTATCCTGAATGAGGATTGAGGTGCTCTTTCTGGTTGCTCAAGGTAGTCCTAATTAAATATTATTAATTATGCCTGATTCTGTACTGTTATTCTATTTTCTATATGGTAATATGTCAAGTAAAGTGATAGAACCTAAAAATGTAAAGGAAAAGACATTTTAAAGAAAAGTTAGAACAGCTTCAAATAACTACTCAATTATCATAGATCTTACCAAAAAAGTATGTTATTAAGGCTTGGAGAGTAATTTTGCAAAGAGTAAAATAAACTTTATACCACCCTTTATAAGGTTCATGTAGCTATCACCAGACTCATAAGAAAATTGATAGAAACTTGTTTGGACTTTTTTTCCTAATGCTCACTTATCTCCTGGTCTGTTCAACCACTCCAAGACCCATGTGCCATTGGGATGGATATAATGATTTTGATAAGGAATTTTTATTAAAAAAAAAATTTAAAAGTGAAGAATCAATCTGTATTGAAGACCTTTTCACCTCTATGGTTTCATCAATTAGAATTTATTTACTGCCTTTTCCATTGCCAGTAAAAGGAGCCTCCCTTGCACTCAGCACCTTTAGCCACTCTGAAGTTGCTTTAAATGCCAATATCTCAGAGCTGTTCTCTTACTTCCAGACTTATTCACAAAGGCTTGCAGGAGAATTCAGGAACAGGAATGGACCATCTTCTTCCTAGTTTAATGAAGTGGCATTATTCAACTGTTCTGGTTGAAAGTCAGGCCATCTAAACTGGTGATACAAAACTAATCATCCAACATGGGGCTATTGGACAGATTTGGGGAAATTCCACTTGCATTCAGTAACAGCTTTTTGATTATTCAGGTCCAACAGTAACAAAATCATTGCATTGTCAATGTTACAGCTTCCTGGTTCCTGTGGGTTTTTAAAACTATTCCAAGAGCAAACAAGAGAAGAAAGTTACTCTTCTGCCTCTGCTAGAAAAGAACACACTTGCAATTTACTATAATGAAGGAATAATATTCTGTACACAGTGGTCTAATTAACAACCTAGAAAAATGCTTTGCCAAGACTTCTTCATAAACGTGTGGGTGAGGATAGGAATGAGAGGGGGAAGACAAAAGCTAGTTCTTGGATTAGCACTCAGAAATGTGACAATTTTGTGCAGCACTAAAGTAATTATATGTGATGGTAAAGACAGTGGATGGTATTAATTAGCTATATTTTGATATTACAGTAATAATAACTTTTAAAGTTCTTCCAGCCAGTTGAACTGATGAATATATACAGAACTCACTTTTCTTAGGAAAAGTGTGGACAAGATAAATGGTTTGTCTAATGCAGTAACATTCCTACTGTAGTGACCACTGTAAGCTAAGTCCAGAGGCAAGTACCAAACCACAGATAACTTTAGATCTCCAGTTCAGGACATATATTGAGGAAATTCACTGCTGGCTGTCCTTTAATCTTTATGCACTTTTGGGGTGTAAATGTCCTTTTATTCTCCTTTTTCAGAATTAGGTAACACCCCAAGTAACACTTTATGGCAGGTAGCACTACAGTCTGCTTCATAAACTGAACAACACACTGAAAGAATTTGGAGAAACACATGTTAACTGATATTCCTGATGCTGCTGGACAGTTATGTCCCCAGCCTGTAAATCAACAGTTATATCATGTCTTTCTATACATCAGCTTTTCAGGTAGAGCTGGTAGTCCATGAAAATCCATGTAATTAATTTTGCTGTCAGTCATAGGTGCCCTTGCAATATGAGACACTCAACTGTACTGTGCCTTGTGCAGCATAGACAGGGACTGTGCCTAAACACCAGCCCCTACATTTTAGAATTTTCCCTCTGTGCTGAAAAACAAAGGCTATAGGTTCTCATCAGGTAAGAGAAATAAAAATACCATCTACTTCTTAGGAAGTGTTCAATTTCAGTAAAAAACCTCAGTCCCTGTACAGACCAAATGAGTTTAAGGAGTATTTAATCCCACAGCTTCCCATTGGTGTAAGCACTCATCCCTCCACAAAATAAAACTCCAGCTAGTTTTCTCCATCTTTTACTTTTTTTTTTTTTTTTCAAGACTTCATTTGCTACCTTTTTCTGTGTTTACTCCCAGCCATGCTAAAGTGTTTCTTTGCTATGAGATTGAGAACAGGGAGCCAGAGGATTGTTTGGAAATTCTTTCTCTCACTCTAAAAGACCCAGAGACTCTTCTACCAGAAATGGAACAATGGAGATTTTTAAGCTACTGCTCCCATTTTCTGTTTCACAGATATCCTTTACAAGGAAGGGAAGATGGGTGAAGTGTAGGGAGGTGGAGAAACTGGGAGATTTTTGGTGATTAGCTGGGATGAGACAGGAAAGAGGGGTGGTTATTATAAGATGAATCATACCCCAAGGGCTTCACAAGTCTTCATGTATGTTTCAAATACTCCTGGGCTGTAATTATCTCAGGATAGGTAAAAGAGGTATTTTTAGAAATGTCAATTTTCTTGATTTATTGGAATTTAAGAGCTCAGGCAGCACACTCAGAAAATGGGAATCTGTGGCCCTGTAAAGGTTGAGACTCCAGCCATTTTGCAGTAATAACCTGAGGGAAAGGAAGCTCTTGATTCCCCCATCCCAGGAAAGCCAGCAGACCTTTTGAGACATTGATTTATGCCCAGTAAGTAGCTCTGATTTCCTTTCCTTTCTTTTTTTTTTTTTTTTTTTTTTTTTTTTTTTTTTTTTTTTTTTCTTTCCTTTCTCATGTTTCTCATGTGTGTGGTTTCCTCATTTGCTTTTTGCAACTAACTTAATCCTTAGGGCTTGTACTGTCCCCAGTGCATCACTTGGAGGGATCCCCAGGGTCTCTCTAGCTGTGGCTCTATATTCCCCTGTTCCCATATCTCTCCAGACTGCTTCGAAGCAAGCTTGTACCTCTAATCAAATTCCCTTATGTGTCCTTTCCAATCTGTTTGTTACTTGCATCCTCTGTGGCTTTACCACCCCTGAAACAACTTGACCCTTTTTATGCTTGGTAGGAAGTTGGGGATGAGTCTTTATAGAAATCAAACAGTCAAGGACAGGCAATGGAATCTCAGCAGAGAGAATGGAACCTGGTCAAGTCCCCAGCACCTCTCTGATGTGCACAGATTTCATCTCCCTTGTGCCCTCAAACTGTCCTGCTGCTAAAAAGCAGCCTGGGACTTGACATTTGTTACACGATGCATTTACTGAGTTTCCATTTATGTTCTGAAAAAAGAAAAAAAAAACAACCCAAAACTTTTGTAAAGCATTGGAATTACAGACTAAGAGAACAAAATCTCTGTCCAGCAAATTACACAGCTGCTGTGTAACCATGTGCTGTAGAAAATAGGTTTGTCTCTGTTCATAGTTATTAAGAGCAAGCTCCACAGCAGATAAGAGTATACAGCATTACTCATTTGTTTCAGGTGCAATTAAGTTATTGCTCTCTCTGGGCCCTCTGCTGAGTATTTATTCACAGTATGATCTTGAGCAAATCATTCAAATGTTCAACAAACATTTTGGTGCATTTTAGTGGTTAACACAGCCAGAAACTCAGCCCCACCCAGCTTCTGGCTCACCCTGCCAGTGTGGGATGGGGAAGGGCAGTCATGGGTTGAGAAAGTTTGTAGGAAAAGCAAAATCTGTGCATGCAGCAGAGCAAAACAAGGAATCATTCACCACTTCCCATGGGCAGGCAAGTCTTCAGGAATCCCCAGGAAAGCAGGGCTACATCCTGTGTAATGGTGACCTGTGAAGACAAACCCATCACTATGGATGGCCCCCACTCCCTCCTTTCCCCAGCAGGACACCACATGCTCTGGGATATCCCTCGGGTCATTTGGGGTCAGCTGTCCCAGCTGTGCCCCCTCCCAACTCCTTGTGCACCCCCAGCCCCTCACTGGTGGGGTCAGTGAGGAGCAGAAGAGGCTTTGGCTCTGTGTGAGCCCTGCTCAGCAGTAACAAACCCACCCCTGTGTTATCAGCACTGTTTCCAGCACAAATCCAAAACACAGCCCAGTACCAGCTACTATGAACAAAATTAACTCTACCCCAGCCAAAACCAGCACACTTGCCAAGGAAGGTCTAATAACTTACTTCTGGGTTTTGCTGAAGGCATAATCCCTATGAAGTTGAAGAAAAGAACATCTTTTGAATGCTTTTTTAGCATATGACACTGGAGTTGTTCTGGATGTATATCTTATTAACAGTGGTCAGATTTTCAAATCTGCCAGCTGCCTATCAATTTACCAGAAAAATCAGAGAGTATATTAGTTATTGCTATCATACCAGTACTCAAGTTTGCATATAGACTCTTAAACATTTTTTTAAATCTTTTAATCCCACCTTTCTCCAAATCCCTTTTGTTAGCAATGTAAAGAGTAGGCCATTCCTTTTCAAAATGAGTTATTACTTTGATTAAAAAATAGAAATGTAAATATTATATGTCACCCTCGGAACTTAAGAGTGGACTTTTTTGCCTTTATATTTTTTAAATTCTTGTGGTCAGAGTCAAGGCTAAAATAGGTACTGTAGGGCATATAATGCCTGCTCTATTTGGGAATTCACTGTCTCAGGTGTAAGGTTTAGCTTCAGCAGGCAACTAAGCACCAGATCATCACTTGCTCACTCACAGAGAGTTGGAAAGAAAGGAAAACTCATGATTTGAGAAGAGTTTAATAATTGAAACAAAATAGTAATAGTAGTAGTAGTAGTAGTAGTAGTAGTAGTAGTAGTAGCAGCAGTGTAGGAGTAGTAACATTAATAAAAAATTAGCAATAAGATTATAACAAATGATAAATAGTAAAAATAACAATAATAACAATGAAAAGGGAGATATTGTTAAGGCCCAAGAGAAAGAAGTGATGCTCAATACCATGCTCAGCATCCCCTGACTACTTCCCAGTTCATCCCCCAGCAGTGAACAGTGGCTTCTGACCAATTTCCCCAGTTTGTATACTGGACATGACATTCTGAGTATGGTATGGAATATCCCTTTAGCCAGTTTGGATCAGCCATCCTGGCCATGCTCCTTCCTGGGTTCTTCTGCACCTGCTCACTGGCAGAGCATGGGACACAAAAATGTCCTTGACTTAGAGTAAGCACTTCTCATCAACAACTGAAATATTTATTCTCATACTAAATTCAAACCCCACAGCATTATCATCTAAGAAGAAATTTAACTCTATCCCAGCTGAAACCAGGACACCAAGGGAGAAAATATTATCTCTTCTGATAGAATACTTCTATCTTCTAAAAATTTATCTTTACAGTTTGGCTTTTTGTAATATATCTCTGCACATTGTTGTGGTAAAAGAACATGTGTGACCAGTTTTCTTCAGCCAGCAGCCCACTGCTGCTTTAAGAAGTAGCAGATAGGAATGCTGGAGTGTTAATGACCTGCTGTACCCAGCTGAAGGCAATCCTGGGCTGTACCCCTCTTGCTGGTATTTAAACAGCTCCTGGGAAACCACTTCAATGTCGTTTGCAAGTTTGCCAAGCGGGCCTTTATTAATCAGAATGTCAATTACAGTGTCTCATTAAGTACCCTGTCCAAGAGAGTGTGGCAGAATGAGGGCTATCAACGCTGATATTAGCCTGTCAGCCCATGAATTTGCAGCTCCTTGAGAGCACGAAGAGAATAATTCCAAAGATAAAAATGCACCAAAGATTTTGCACACAGCAGCTATATGTCATGTTCTGGTGTCCAAGCTCGTTCCAATATTTTCCTTTCAAGAATAACAGAAGTTCTCAGGCTTCATTAATGAAATTCACAGCCCAGTCTCTCGTGCAAATAAAAAAGTTAACTGGCAGAGCTCAGAAAGGGAAGTAGATCTGTATGAATTTAAAAGATCATGCAGGCAAAATCTGACAGTGAATTGTCAAGAACAGAGAAAAACTTACATTCTGGCATAAAATCTCAAATTCCAAACCAGTTTCCTTTAAAGAGATGCCGTCAGTTTGTATTTATATTTCTATAAATACTTCTAAACTGTTTCATGGTAGAGTACTTCTCAGGATCTTTTCCTTTTAAATGAGTAAAGGAAAAATAAATCTAATAATGAGTTTAGCAAATGCATGTCATACATTTGAATAAATTTTTTAGTTATTTTTCACTTGTTCCTTCCCTTGCCTAGCTCAGTTCAGTAAATAATCACAAGCAGGCTTACAAACCACACCTGCTCTGAACGGTTTGCATGGAGGAGACCTCTGGACACAACAACTTCAGAGCTTTCAGTGGCTTGCAAAAATAATTACTTGTTTTTCAGATGAAATATTCATTAAATCAAAAATTAACTACCTTTTAAAAGATCTTATATGAGTTTATACATTTGGATGTAATGGCACCTCCTCAACAGTCCATGTCCTCCTCACACATTATATCCAGGATAAGGTTTCAAAACCCCTTGCACAGAATTGATATTGAAAAAATAACCTTTATCTCAGAAGGTAACAACAATTATTTCAGGTATTTTAGTGCAGATGAGTCACCACTTTTTCTATTGTATATATTGTGTGCAGTGCCAAAGCAGAGAAAGCCTCCACTTCCCTGCCACAAAGAAGATGCTACAGAAGGGAGGAAAAAAAGAGTATTAACTTGTGGTTTCTGCTCTAATTGTGTATATTTTAGCTACTGTAGAGAGAGAGGGTGTCTGACTCAGGCACACTCTTCTCTGAAGGAGAGGAAAGGGTTACCTTTAGACATTGACTGTTTCTAAGAGCTTCCATTTCCATTCTAAGAAAAGCTTCTTTTCAGTAAAGTGCATTAGGCTTTGAGAAAAAACAACTGTGCTGCTGATTGAATAGGATGTATAAGAAATTCTGCTTGAAGTGACTTATAATGTCTGCTGCATTAAACCATTCAAAAAACATTTTATAGTGTCAATGTTAAAAAGAAAGGCCCAACAGCCCTTTTGTAGAAGCAAGAATGAGGTGATATAAAAAAAGAGCAACTTGTGCAACCACAAAATTCCCTTTGTCTCCTTGCTCTTTCTGTGCTCTTGAGTTTAAAATTCTAGGACACATTCAAGGCAAGATTTCTCCTGTTTTGTAAGGAAGGGGTAAGGACTTATAGGAGTAAGATGTATTTATGGGGGAGGAAAAAAGGAACTAAGCCCCAACAGAACAAACAAAACAAAAACCTCCAATACTAGACCTCTCATTTCTTCATAAAAAAGAGGATCAGTACAATATCACATGTTCAGAGATATATCCCTGGCCACACTCTGCATTTCTGGGCTTTAATATTGTGTATGCCATTCAAATAATTATTTTCAGCACATTTTCTTAAAGCAGAAATCACATAATAAGATAAAAATTCTTGGGGAATCCCAAGGGATCATTCACAGAGAGATTGCATAGTCATAATAATAGATCAACCCATTTCCACACTTGTACTCTTCTCTGCATCCTTTTTGGGGATCAACTTGTGCTGTATGGGGACATACATTACTATATATATATATATATATATATATATATATATATATATATATATATATATATATATAATGGACATCTAGAAGGTGTCACATTCTCAAGGTGACTTTTGATTCTTGTGGACATGTTCCAGATCCTGCTCAGTTTTATCACAACACTTACAAAAGGTCAGTACCATTATTGAAAGTAATGCTTCACTTATGATTTCATGCACCATCTCCTCAAAACTGCTCCATATTCCTCCTTTTAAGGGATCTGCAAGGCCAGCTTTGGTAATAGTGACATAGTGGTTTTCTGGGTCACCTTGAACTAGCCCCTTTAAAACTTCCTAAACCAGGAGAAACCATAAAAATGCCTCTGTATTTCAGAGGGCTAATGTGGATGAATAAATCAAAGTGATTCAGTGAATGTTTAATAGCCATGTGTCACTCTAAGTGTCACTGATTTTAGGAAATGGGTGGATGCTTGTGATTTATATCTTTTAAATTAGTAAAAAACCTTTTCAAAGGATTCTCTTAAAAATGAAGAGGCTTTATTTACTTTCTTTTTTTTCTTCTGTACAATTACTATCTTGTAAGGGCATTAGCAAGATAGATCAGGGGGTTGGTATGCTAGACAATCTTTAAGGTCCCTTCCAATCCAAACCATTCTATTCTATGATTCATTAATGTTTTTTGGACTGAGATACCAGGGTGATGAGCACCAGAGAAGCACCACTGAAATAATTAATAGTTTCTTACACTGTTCAGGATTTGAATAATGGCATTAATTAGAGTCAGAAAAGTTTACTGCACTGAAACTGAGCAGTTGGGTTTTTTTTACAAATTATAAACCACATAGTGGGTGGGAGCAGAGCAGGGGAAGTGAAAAATATCCTGTTCTGGAAAAAATTTCTGCACTGCTGGAGAAACCTTGGAATGCCTATATGTCTGGTTTTCTTTGTTCTCTATTTATACATGTGTCAAGAAAGGATTCATTATTCCAATCTTTACTGTCATCATAAATCTCCACACAAACCCATCTAATTATGCAACATTTTTAATATAGATTGTATAAGATTTTCCTCCATGCACATTTGTTCTTTGTTATCCTCTCCAAAATTCTTCAACATTTGTATAGAAGTCAAGTGAATAGAGAATGAGAGGGAAAATTTGTAAATCAGAGCACATCTGGATCTGCCCCATGAAGTGGAAACATCTGAGTTGTATCCTCCAGATACACCAGGTCATGGGTAAATCTGTGTAATTCTCATCCAGATAAAGATGTATGCCAGAAGAATATTTTCACCATCACACAAGAAAGAACACAGATAAAGGATCATACAGGACATGTATACTTACTTATGTGCATAGAATGTAGATTTACCCACATACATTATATATAATGAGTTCCATGTGTGTGAATGTGCATTCACTAATTCATCAAATAAAAGCTGAATTTCTGTCATATTTCTAAAACACTTTACTGTTGAATATTTTTCAAAATTAAGTATAAAAACCAATTATATCCAGTTAAAATAAGTATCCACAGCTTTTAACAAAAAATATTTACTTAGAACTAGGTATTTTTTCAAACAAATGTTTCACAAGTGAGCTTAATTCTGATTTTCTCATTTTCCCCAGAAGTGCACTCCTGATTTACAAGCATGCTGTTTGAGTCCACTGCTGCACCCATAAAAGGGTTGTGTTTGTGTGGGCAAATGACTGAGAGGCTCCTCTCTAAATCTGAAACCATACTTGAAGCACAAAACTAACACCAGTAAATGACATCTAGTTTAGATATGTGACCAGTACTCTTTACAGTTTGCTAATTTTCTGCTTAGTAGCTGGTACAGTGCTGTGTACCCAAAACACTTATTGTTTCTATTTCATAATTATGTCTCTCAGAGCTGTAATCAAATCATGCACTATGCTGAAGAAGTCTGTATGAAAAAAGGTAATAGGAAAATACAAACAACAGTCATTTGTGTTTTACCAGTTGACTAGTGGAAACCTGCCCATGAAGACCTGGTTTTTAAAACCTGTGTCTTGTTCCCAAACTTATTAGTTATTCTACAAGAAAACTGAACTCCTTTCTGCCAGCCTTGCCTCACCCACTTTAGGAACCCTGGGAGGTTTCCTGGGAGCAAAGTGCATGGAATATACGTGATCTGGAGAGCAGCTTTCTTCGTCATCTCTAGCTGAACTGCCAAAATCCCTAATCTGTTCTGAAAACCTGTCATACTGTCTGACCTAAAAAGTGCAGTATCTCATTAACAACCTTCAGAGCTGCCCCATCTCCTCTGCAAGGTGTGTGTGTGTTAATGATGGATGAAGGACCCAAAGAAGCAGCTACAGCATCAGAGAAGGAAATAAACAGGCTGGCATTGCCCTTGCAGCATTTGATTGATTTAGAACATGTGCAGGAGCCAAGAAAAGGGTCTGCAGAGGTTTGACCAGAGCTACCAAGGCAGTTGGTACTGCAAGAAAAGGTCAGCTGGATTGTTCACAGACATCTGATGGTGTCAGTTTTATTTTAAATAAATAAATACTTGAGTTTCAAGGGATGAGTCAGCCAGATTCCACCACCAAAGAGGATAGATTGCTAGGATTTTATTTTATTAATGGTTGTGATTCTCTTGGAAGCCCTTTACATGGACATTCATTGTACCAGGAGCAAACTGAGAATAAACCTGCGTTTTTTCATTACCTGATTAAGAACAGAATTGCCAGACTTGAGAAGACAACACTCATGTCATGGTATCTCTGCTTTTTGCCATATCTTCATGCTAAGTTCTGGCTGAGAGCAGGATGTCAGTTCCTGTGCTTTTTGTGACTAATATTTGGTAGGAATGGGCTCACTTTTAACTCACCTGTAGGTTACTATGATATTATTTCTACAAAATCTGTCTAAGTTTAGCAACTAAACACAAATGAACTTTGTCATATTTTCTCCATTCTTGTCATTGCTTACCATAAGCATCACAAACAGCTTCAAAAAAAAAAAAAAAAAAAAAAAAGGAATCACCTGGTCAAATATTTTCCTGTTGTTTTAAAAGGAAAAACAAACTGGGGTTTTTTTAGCACCGACCACTGTGTAGAAAGCAAATGTTCAAACCTGAAATATTTTCATTGGGGAAAAAGGATTTCTGCTTTAAAAAATTGCCTGGTTTTCACATGAAACTAAAGCTCTACTACCACAAATCAGTCTTTCTTTAGGCTACTGTGAAATAAATGTGTGAAAACTTTGTCACTTGGAGAGAGAAGATTTCAAGCCAAGGCTTAGAAAATAAGCTTTGCATCTGACATCTTGGAAGAAGTCACATAGCATTTAAATAATCACATCTTATGTCCTCTCAGAATGGACGCCCCAGGAATTAGAAACCTGCCCCCACAGCATGAGTTCTTTCCTGTGTTTCAAGGAATTTGGAGAGTTAAGGCTTTCTTTTCCTCTGGTGAAACCAATACTGGCTTTACTAGGCAAGCTGGTGATTTTCTGAGCTGACAGCAGCCTTCTAGTTCCTGTCATGTAATTGGTTTATTATCTTCATCAATTAGTGTGTTTCTTGAAAGCCATTCTCTTTGTGAAAGATGCTTGCAGAAAATAGTAAATGAGTGCTTTACCACAGAAATCTTTACAAATTAATTGAGAAGCAGTCAAAGTGTTTCAGTTAAGGACAAGTATTGGTGTTTTCTCAACAAAACACAAACACCAACAGTGAAAACTCAGAAGTCCTTATTTACCTGAAAATTTACTAGAGTTCTTTATTTCATGTTTATTATATATTTTCTCTAGACAAAAGTGTTTTTTAAGATATGGATTCTGGTAGCACTTTGACATCCTCTCTAGTCTCACATTTAGCTATTTTGTCCAGGACTATAGCTATTAGCTATTTAGCAAGTTGTCCCAGACTATCCTTCATCACCTTCATGTCTTATCCTATTGAAGAAGAGGTCAGGTACAGAGGAAGTTCTAAACATCAGGAATATATATATATATATTCTGAAAAGAGATAAAGAATGGACAGATTAAAATAAGATGGCATTTAGTTTGCCAGAAACCTTAGCCAAGAACATGCTTAACTAGTGGCCTGCAATAATACTCATATTTTCTATTCTTTTTCTAATGTAGCAACACTGTTGTCAACCTGAAAATATTGATAGTAGTGCAGAATCTTCTAGAAGATTTTCAGAGTGATAATAAATGAATTCCAGTCATAGGGCATTTGACTCAAAAATTTTAATGCTTGCATTTGTTAAAATAACTGAGATTTGATGTGGTATTGTGAGTTGTCAGAGGTTTACCTCTTCAAATGTATGAGAAAGCCCCAAGAGCTCCATCCTTTCTTTATAGGTGTCATTCTAGGGTGATATTTCAGCAAGAACATCTATTTGGACATCCCTCACTGTGTGTACTCAGAATCCCAGAGGTCTATAATGATCTCTATGTAAACAGTTTTTTGCCTGCAGAGAAGAACTGAGCAGGCTGAGGTAGTTCAGGTGCAATATTGTTTAATAACTCATCTCAGGACTGATAAACAAAACTTGCCCAAGGAAAATGATTATCAGAATCTTGGTCTCACAAGTGAGTTTGGAGCCCTGAGACTTTCATGTCTGAATGGTGACAATTCCTGTGATATGTGTCCCACATGTAGTTACAGTGCCTAGGTATGCAGTTATCTTGTTGATATTCAAGATACTTAGCATAAGGAAATGTTCTTGGAAACACAAAGCAATACAGTTAAGTGGTAAACCAAAAGCAAACACTTAAATTACACACCAAAAATGGCATCAGAAAGCATGTGGTTAAAATATTCATTTACAATAATGCTGAAATTTGTTTATGAGCTGCAAGATTATTCTCCCACTTCCTAAAGGATGTCCAAACAGACCTTTCCTGATAACTGATACGTGCCTTAAGAAAATTGCAAAAACGTCATCCTGATTTCTACAAATCAATCTGTTCCATTGAAACATGAAGTTTCAGTAAAAAAACTGTTTATCTGCTGCCATACCCAAATTTTCTTGTGTTTGTAAGCTTCAGTGCTTTTTTAAGTCTCATTCATAGAGATGCATCTGGCTTCTATTCTCTTGCTTGTTTGATATGCTCTAAGTGCTTGAAGATGTGTATTTCTCATTTGGTTTTTTGATGGTCTCCAGTATTTCAACCTTATGGTTGCTGTCATCTTTAAGAATGTACAAGCATCAGTACACATGAGCTAAAAAGCATTTCAGGACAATGAAAGATAAATTCAGTAAATAGATAACAAGAACTTCACAGTATATGTTTTGGATTCACAAATAAAAGTCAATAAAAAACATTAATCTATATTACTATAAAACTCAATGATTTTCAGGGTTGTCCACGCAGAATAAAAATATTTATTGTAGTGCAGCTATAAAAGCATTATTGAGTAAAGGGATGTCAGTTCAAGAAAAGGTTTCAGGGAAATGAGGTAGTTTGTTTCAATGAAGCAAATCCTTATATTCATCATTAAAGCCTCCAGGTAGAAAAAAGTCTGTTATTCAACAGAAGACATTACACTGTTATATGAAATTTAGCATCTCTTTTTTTAATAGAAGTCAAAGATAAGTGATTTAGGGGAAAATCCCCCACCATACTTTCTTCTACCCTGCCTTTTTTTTTCACCCTTTGGATAAGTACTTTTTGCAAAGGACCTTATTCAAAAATTGGAAAGATAATGTATTGAAACACTGTAATTTTTCAATATTTGAGGAGGTTGTAATCAGAACTGTACAAGACACATATTTCAATATAGAATTTATATGTATATAGATTTCTATGTACTGCTCAGTAGTTGAAAGAAAAATGCTGTTACCTCACCTCTATGATGCAATTCCCTCTATTCCCTGTTATAGGGATTTTGAGCCTTAGCAGCTCTTCATGGAATCTGCTTTCTGCATCTCAAGCTGCAAATAGAACTTTTATGTATCAACATCCTCTGGAAGATCCCCCATCTGGTGCACAGTTGTGAATAATCTGAAAATTGCCACAGAAATATTTCCTACTACCTAACCAACAAAGGAAGGAATAAAAAAAAAAATATATATTATATTTTCTTATACAAAAAGAGAGAGCCTACTACTCAAACATGCTTTACTGGTTTTAAAAATAAAAGTTCAGGAAGAGATCCCTGGAAGTATTCAAGGCCAGGTCAAGCCCTGAGCATGCTCTCTAGCAGAAGGTGTCCCTGCCCATGGCAGGAGCACTGGAATGAGACAATCTCAAAGCTCCCTTCCAGCCCAAACCATTCTATGATCCCCCAGGCTAAAGCCTGGTTCTTCTAAGGAGTAATTTGCACACAATGTAGTGTTTAGCTCTTCTTTGGGTGCACAAGCTGCTGGCCCTTCAAGTTGTCTCCATTCATGACTGAACCCATTTTCCTCTGGAACATTTTAGGTGCAAGTCATAATCTCCCAGTTCTCCTTCGTTTCCTAATGTATTTACACAAACTTTTATCATCCCATTTCCTTGAACTTTGACCATTTAGCTTGGCAGTTCAGGTTGACTGAGCATCAACCAAGTGTCTTCCATGTTTTACATACCACGGGGTTGTTTGGTTTGTTTTTTTTGTACTATCCTTCACTTAATCAGAAATACCTTTATATTGTCATCTAAATCAAGTCTAGGAATATTAAATAGCAGTGGAACAAGAGTGCTATTATTGGGTGACCTTGTGTAATGAGTTCTTCTTGCACAAAATTAACAGTTGCATTTTGCAATCTGTTAGTGAAGCAGATTTATTCCCTATATCATAGGATTTAAGCCATCCATCTTGCATAAAATTTAACTTTTAATCACAGTATCATGTGGTGCTATGTTAATTTTTCATATAAATTCAACTATACTGTACCTACCAGCACCATAGTTTTTATTTTAGCTTATTCTAAAGTTTTCTTGAAATCTCTCTTCCACTAAAGTCTAAGTGTTCAGATTTGCTGCTATTTTTGAATATTATATATTCAACATAAAAATTCGATATATAATATTTAAATATTATTCCACCATAAATGGAACTGCTGGATGCAAATGAGCCATACCATATAACTAAGAAAATGTTTTCATAGTTGCTGTTCCAGGTTATCTAGTCCAACCCTAAATTATTTTTCTAATTTACTTTGAATTAAAACTTTAAATAATATCTCACCATTTGCAGACTCTAATCTTATATCTATCGAATCTCTAGTTTAGGTTTCTCTAAAAAAACAGTAAATGGCAAACAAGCATATTCTGTTTCCTTCCCTCCAAAGTTTCTTCTGCAGTTTCAGATAAATCTCTCTTTTTGTTAGCAGCATGATAATTGGAATAAGTATACAGTACTTTCTCCAAATTCATTTTACTTCTCTCTCTCTTCTCACACTTTTTCTTTGCAGGTTTTATTAGTAATACCAGGATCTTATCTATCTTTGAAACCTGTCCATAGGGATCTGCTGTTGCTCCACCCACACATTCTCAGTGATTCAATATGATTTTATTCTCTTTCTCATCATGGTTTAACATACCAGCCATTATTAAATGTTTGTCAGTGTTAAGCCTTTGTCCTTACACAAGTGCCTTCAAAACTGCTGCTAGTTGTATCATCTCATTTGAGTGTTGAGACATCCATGGCAGGTCAGAGGGGGAATATATTCTTTTCTTAATTCCAGAAGAATCAGCTATGTTATTTCCATGTTGAGTTTGCAAAAACTGAATTTTGAAAATGACCATATATTGATTCCATACAGAATCATAGAATGACAGAATGGTTTGTGTTGGAAGGGATCTTAAAGGTCATCTCATTCCAAACCCCCTGCCATGGGCAGGGACACTTCCACTGGACCAGGTTGCTCCAGCCTGGCCTTGAACACTTCCAGGGATGGGGTCTCCACAGCTTCTCTGGGCAACCTGTGCCAGTGCCTCACCACCCTCACAGCCACGGATTTATTCCTAATGCGACTCAAATCTACTCTATTTATGTTTGAAATAATTTCCCCTTGTCTTGTCACTTGATGCCCTTGATCAAAGTCCCTCTCCAGCACTCTTGGATCTCCCTTAGGTACTAGAAACGGCTCTAAAATGCTTGTGTAGCATTCTTGTCTCCAGGCTGAACATCTCCAGCTCTCCCACCTGCCTCCATGGCAGAGGTTCTCCAGCACTCTGAGCACCCCTATGGCCTCCTCTGGACTCACTCCAACTGATCCATATAAATGGACTTTAAGTTCTCAAAATATAAAGTCTTTTACTTTACAGAAATTGTTTCCAGACACACCAAAACTATTCATGTAAAAAGCTGCTGATGTCACAGTGATGCAAATCAATTTTGAGGAGCAAAAGGACCATACTGCCTAGAAGTACAAGTTCTGAGCCTGTAAAGGTCACAGAGTCACTGTAATTTTCAGGGCAGGAAATACTGTGCCATTTCATATACCTTTGCACCTCTGAAGGGATCATTCCTTGTCATCAGAAGAGTCTTCATAGCCACATGCCCTTGTAGAGTCACAGATGCTTCTCCACCATAATTGATAAATTAGCAGGACCCTCCAGTCTGAATTCAGTAAGAGAATTTATAGGAAAGATAACATCAGATATATTTCAGAGGGGAAGTCTGGGTGCAGATTTCTGACATTGAGTCAAGGTAAATCCACTTCACAACATTATTGGATTAGCCCTTCTTGAAGTTTAATTAAATTGGTTTTCCCCCTATTAAGTGTTATAACTAGGAAATGGCAGATGAGAATGAAACTTCATCTCATTACAGTTTGAAAAGTTAAATCCCTTCTTGTGTCTCTCTAATGCTAAGAAATATGCATTATTTTATATTAATCATGCAATTGGATTTTAAATTAGGAACTTCAGAATGTGTCCTTTTGTCCATGTCTCATCCATGGAGATTACTCACTTCTCAAGTGTTAAAACCATTACTGGCTTGGGTGATCAAATAGAAAGGGAAAAAGTTTGTTCAGCAAAGCAATCCCAAGGCGAGTGTGCCATACTAAGTTGAGTGAGAAAACAAAAAAAACCAAAAAAACACCAAAACCATAACAATTGCAACAAAATTTGTAATCTTCTTCACCATCAAGTATTTTGAGCTATATTTAGATATAGGCTTCAAGGCTTCTCCTTTTCCTCACCTTTCAGAAAAAATACTTTTAAATTTTCTTCAGCTTTAGATCATAAGAAGTTCTAGTGAATTTAATAGTACCATTCACAAGTATCAGAACTCTGCAGAAATAATCATGTTTAACTGCACTAGTGCACTGTCAGCAAAGAAATGCCTTTGAAAAATACACTTCTAAGTCAAAATATGAGCCTGATCAGAGGAACAGGGAGAAGTGTAACTGTCTAGGTAATATAGCTAAGGTGGATCTTAAGAATGGAAAATAGCAGACGAATTTCCCTCTATTTGTCAACTCCAGAGACCAGAACACAACACCCTGGAGGATGCCTGTGGAAGCCTGGCCCTCTGAGGCACTATCAGGTCCCTGCAAAACATAATTTTGGTAGAGCCCATGAAGCTTTCTTCCTGCTGTGCCTGGGTGAAGAGGAAAGGAAGTAGGAGCAATGAGAATTTTCCACTTGGTGGATAAACTGAGGATTTTGGTATCAATTTGAAAGCTAAACATTTAGAACAATAGAAAAAAATGAACATTGTTCTCTTGGCTGTGTGTAGGTAGCTGAGGGCTAGACTTCATTTTTGGCCCATCTCACTCTGCAGGTCTTGCAAGGGGAGCAGAGGCTGGATGGAGCACAGCTCCTCAGTGTTGAGAAAGCTGTGCTAATGACTTGTGAAAGGTGTCAGAATCCAAAACAGAGACTGGGAATTGCCTCTGGTTCATACTACCTCCTGATACATTCTTCAGGTTCATATTGAAGAGTGCTGCCTGGACCTGTCCAGAAACACACTTAAAACCATTCTGACAATTTCACAGCATAAACAATTGAAATCCAGTGCCTGGGAATATTTCTTGGTGACTTTTAATTTATTGCTATAGATTTAGCTTCTGTCAGTCATATTATGGGCTCTCTGGGAAAAAAAATCTTTGTCGTGCTACTTCTCTATTCTGAAAATAATAGAGATAGATCTTATGTTGATCATCATTCCCATAATGTATATGGGTAATAATAATAATTATGATGATGAATTAAAAGAGAAAAAACCAAACTTGTTCTACAGTGAAAAATAATTAATAGATATGTTCAACTAATTTTTTTTTTTAAATCCTTTGTGTTTAAGAACTTCACTGGTAGTACTGGGGCTCACATTTTAGAGACATCTTTTGTTGTTTTCTTTTTTTTTTCCCATCAGTGTAATTCTTTTTTCTATGGTGGACTAAAAGAGGTTCTGCCATACAGCTCTTCATATGAGTTATTTTTAGTCTGACCAAAATTAAAACCAGAAATTCAGAATAATGCTGATACCCACAAGTCTTATAAAAGTGTTTTGTAAAGCAGAAGACTGTGATATGAGGCTGCAATGTCATTGGTTTATATCTGATTGAGAAATATCTAATTTGTTGATTAACAATCACCAGAAAGATATTTTATACTTTCAAGATTATGAAAAGGACTACCTTTCAATTTACTGCTCATCTAACCTTTTAGTAGCAATGCTATGTGGAAGAGATAATCACATAATTTACTAAGTAGGTTGTACCTGCCCTTGAATTTTGTTTGATGCCAGTAACACCATGCTTTGACACCAGTAAGGTCATGTCAATTCATACAAGTTCATTTGGCTCCTAATGCATTCAGTTTTAAAAAAGATTTCTTATGCTAAGGAAACCAAGACAGAGACTGCAGCTATCACAGCTTACCACAGGTTTATAGTTATTCACTTATCTCTGATACAGGAGGTGTACCCTTGATAGCAAAGCTCAAGGGTACTTTTTTGATTTAATGGCACTGCTTAAATTTTTTTTTGAAGACTGCATATTTTTTTTGTTTCATTTTCTCTCTGATAGCCATATGTATTTTTTAAAAAAATTCTTTACTTAATCTAAAGTGTCTGCTACCTTGTCAGAGAAAAAAAGATTTCCCTCCACATTACAAATTGTTTCATTGGCAAAAGATGTGTGGTGTTAAACAAATAGCCCCAGTTTCTTTCTTTTCCATTCTGTAAACGGAAGAACAGAGTTTTATTTTATTCTACAGAATTGTAAGGAAGACTGATTCTATGGGTTGGTCTGGAGATCCTTACTATCTGAAGAAACCTGTGAGAAGTACCTGGTGTTCACTCTTTCTGTAAGAGGGCTTGTCACTATTTTTGAAAACTTACAGAAGTTAAAAAATAGCTTGGAAATTTCGAAATTTATAAATAAAAGTGCTTTCAGTGTGCCATGTATATTCAGCATTTCTATTTCAGCATTTTCATGTATATTCAGTATTACTATTACTAACATCTTTTTCATGTGCCTTTCCAAATCAGACTTTATCAAAAATTGTACAAAACATTTCTGAAAAATCTGACAGAATTTTTTAACTATTTTATTACACTTCATATTGCCTGCAATGAAGGAGCAAGGACACTAGGCCTTGCAAAAAGTAAATATTTTTTATTGAATTCTCTCCTCTGCACTTGGGCATTATTGAAAGGAGGAGAACAAATAAATGAAATAGAAGTCCACCAGTTGGATTTCAGCAAACTGAGCATGTATATCAGTGTTTTCACTAAGATTCTCACTCAAGCACATGTGCATTTGCAGATGTAGTTTGGTGATAGCCACTGCAGGAGCACCTGCAGCATTAGAAAAATGAACCTCACAGCTCATCCCTGTGCTCTACTGCATTGTGTGTGCCTGCAGTGGGAATTTCTAGTGGGCTCCTGCTGAGAGTCATGGCTCTTCAAGCCAGCAAACCAAACCCACCAGCTGTGCCTCAAAAGCCAGTGCAGAACATCAACCAGCCAGGGACATTTCTTCTTTCTCTGTGGATATTGCCACTGAACTGTACCCACTTCCCATGTTAAGCTAATACTACTTGTCACAGGACATTAAAAAAAACAAAACCAAAACCCCCAAAAACCTAACCTCAAACTTTTTCACATTTTCACATCAATTTGTTCAGATAGTCAAAATATATCTAGACTCCTATGCATCTTTTAGTTCTCTTTGATTACCAGAGGCTCTAAAATTTCAATGCCTAATGCTACAATCACACCTTTCAGTGTGACAACGTTTTGAAAATGCTTCATCCTAAAGCTTGAAACAATCACATCCATGACCCTGCAGACCCTGCTAAAAAACACCTGAAAATTAGTGTTTCTGGAAGAGATGATACCTAGCAGTGAGGGACATGGCAAAGTAGCAATATGTGATACCTCTACAAATGTAATTATTCATTTCATTATATTTAGTGTCAAAGCTATGATTATTTGGTCTCAATCTTCTCTTTACAAGTTATTTTTCATTCTCCTTTGAGGATTAGGACTAAGAGATCAGAAACCAATTTTGTTGAAAATTATCTCTCATTGACCACTGCTATACCCACTGTAGATTGACCATGACATTCTTTTGTCTACTTTATTGTGAAGTTTTTTGCACATAATTTCCTCACAGAATGAAACCAAACACTTAGAATTTTCTCACGGATTTTGTTGTTGTTGCTGCATATAAAAACATGACTAATCTACTCATTTTTTTTCTTTTTGTGTCTTCTTTGAATGGGACGTTGACTGTGAAATGGTTTAGAGTTCTGAATCACATATTTGGGAAAGAGGCAAGAGGCAATCACAAAATACCTGCCAATAATCTGCACAGACAATGATCATCTACTTGCACTAGGGGAGCACAGCTCCTTTTCCAAGCACAGCTTGGCTGGGAATTCTCTGTGTCCTGGTGCATTTTAAGAACCAGTTCTTGAGACATGAATTCATCCACTCTACCTGTCTCAGCCCAAATATAGATAAAGAGGTAGATACCTGTTCATGGGCAACCATGTTTTATCATAATTAAATATAAAATAGAATACTTGCCTGGGACTATCTACTAATTTTATTATAATTTTCCTAAGTCACATTGCTTCAGGCATTATAAAAATTCTGAAATTCTGCTTTGAATGAAAGCCATTTAAAAAAAAAAATTGAATATTTTTCTTTTTTTCTTTTTTTCTTTTTTTCCTTTTCTTTTAAGCAAGGATTTGAATGCATATCTGATACCTCTGAAATGGGAGTCCACATCACTGGAATCAAAATAATTTTTGTGTCTCTGATGCCAGACCTGAATGGTTTGGATTTTACTCCAAGCCCAGACTAACTGGCTACAGGAATCATTGAAACTATTTCCCATTCAGTTCTGCTTACAAACAGCTTCACAGAAGGATTTTTCTTCCTTATTAACAAAGCTAAAAGTTAATATTCTGCTTAATCCTTTTTCTAGAATTAATTATTTTGCTAAATTAGGATCTCAGTACAAAAAAAAAGAAAAAAAAATATTTTAAACATAAATGAAGAAATGCCAAGTACACTAGGAAGGAAATGTATTTGTAAATTTAAAATGACAGGAGTAGCTTAAAGTATTTTTGCCAGTTAATCAACCAGCTAAGCTACACAGAAGCAGTATTGACTGTAGAGCCCCATAATTACTCTTTCAAGCTTCTGTTACACTTTTGAAGTTCCGTTTATTTGTTTTTAAATTACTTTCTTTCAGCTATCTCCTATTTTTGAAGTGTGATAATGATAATATTGGCTGACATCACAACTTGTTCAAGATAAGAATTATCTGCTGCTGCAGAAAGTGAGTTTATCTGTAGCAGAATAATTCCTTAGCCAAAGATTATGACCCATTTCAAAGTTCAGTTGAATGCAAAATGTTTAATTTTTGATTCTTGGTTTGAATGTGAACATTTCTGTCCTGACAAGATGTGCATGAAAGATAGTTTCAGCCCTAAAGAATGAGATTTTTTTCTACAAATCAATGAAAGAAATAAAAATTGAGATGAAAAATTGTGATGCAGAGAAAGTAATTTGAATAGAGTGCCAGATGAGATTAATTAGAATTAATTAATGATGGTGACATCAACTCTCCCTGGGCCACCCATTTCATCATAACTCTTCTGAGCCTTAGAATCATGGAATCATTAATGTGTTGTGTGCAAAGTCTACAAACCCTCATAGCAATGGCAGCAAGAAGTGTTTTCAGAAGTGATCAGAGATTATTTAATCTCTCTACAATAACATTCCAAGTATTCCATTATTGTTAAGTGAAATTTGTGTCCTAATGCATAATTTCAGTTTTATTGCAGAAGGCATTCATAGTTTGGGCTGCACCAGAGCTGAATCCATACATGTTTTTGAAATGTATAATCTTTTGGAGGGTTTATTTTTTGTCTCAAACTAAGTGATGGTCATAGAAACAAGTCAGATAATTTTAGACATAGGGTTATTTACACATTAAACATTTTCAGAGTATTTTTTCTTAAACATTCTTTAGCTATGATTTATAAATCTTCAGAATAAATCTACAGGACTGTGTTTTATTGTACAGAATTTTATTTTAAAGATCATATTTAGTTTAAATAATTTCTAATACATTTGACTCATTCCAAAGTGGACTTAAAAATCCACGGACTCATCTGCCATTTCCTTGACTTCTCAAAGGTAGACAAATTCAATGAGAGGTCTACAAATCAAGTTGAAAAATCTAAATAGAAATATTTCAGCTACCCCATCATATTCAACTCTTGAGATATATCTGGTTTAGGCTATAAATGTGCCCTTAAATCCTGTCATGATAATCATGTTTTAAAATCCTCCGGCCATATTTAAATCTGTTATGATTTATACGTCCTTTTGAAGTTTTATGTCTCTGATTTTCACCCAAAGGGAAGATCTAGTAAAGAGTTCTGAGTTCATTCTGGGTTCAACCAGATGGCACATTTCCCATGACTGCATCAGCTCTGGTAAATTGTCAGAGTGAGCTTCAAAGCAGCCCAAGCATCTCATAAAGGGCCTTACCACATGACTCACAATTGAGTCAATGCTTCAATGTTTTGGTTAGAAGCAGTACAGAAAAAGACAAAATACGTTATTTTTAAATAGATTCAAAGCAATAAATATATTTCTGTTGCTCTTGAATTTCATTCCATTAGCCTGCAAGAATGGATAAGGAGTTAAAGTCAGGATTTTCTTCTAAGGGTTAGAGTGAAATTTGGTCACGTAATTTAAAAAATTTACTTCCATTCTTCCTTATTTTAATAGGAATCATCACAGGGAAATTATTTGTTTTTCAAGCTAAGATGTGTCTGTATTCTAACCAATATAAACTGCTTTAAGACAGTACAAAAATAAGAGTAAGCTATCTGCAGTGCAGAGCAGATCAGAAGGTCTTGTTAGTCTTAGCAAACAGGATCTATGTGATGCAATTTGAAGTGCTATTTAATCTGCTTGCACAATCTTTATGTCTGGGTATAGTTTTGTCTATTTTTATACATTAGTATCCATATTTATGCATCCTCCAGTGTCTGAAAATTCTGTTTTGTATTACAATAAAATTCCCTGGTTGCTTGTGCCTTGCTGAACTCATTTGTGCCACAGATATTGCAGATGTTTCATGTCTCTGTAAATTCAGATAAAGCTAAAAGGGATTGAGTCAATCCCAAGAATTAAATAGCTTTCAGTTGTAAGCAGTGAACAGTCAAAATTTTACTCAGTAGTCAAGTTAAAGAAAAACAGATATACCATTACAAAATATATAGCATAGCTGTGAAACTCAGTACCATAGAAACCTGTTATAGCATTTAATGTTGAAAAGAAGTTTAAAAAGCAATTAAATTAATAAGAAAAGGAATCTCTCCAAATCTAACAAACATTAGATAGCACTAGCTCAAAAATTCTGCAAGCTACAGGTAATTTCAAAGCACCAGGGAAACACACTGTGAAAATATTATCATCATATATGTGTCTAAGACTCTTGCAGTGACTTGCTGTTCAACACAGTAAAACAGAATTTACAAATATACAAGCTTCTGCTCTTGTGTTGAAAGGAAATTTCTCACTTCCCTCTCATCATTCTTCTAGTTTCTTAGAGCTCTGCATGACTGTATGAGTACAACAACTTTTAAACAATAAGTAGTTCTATCTATTTTTATATATTTAATATCCTAGGGACTCTCCTAAGGAGAGTGTTCATTGTTCAGTATTCAGAGCTTAACAAACAGTGAACAAACCTGTGCAGGGTAGCAGTAAGTATTTCATAATACTTTAAGCATGACAGAAGTTTTGAGGATTTTGAAATTTCAAAGAGGTGAATACTCAGGCAAAATGGGCAGTACTAACAGCATTCTTCTGAGGTAGGGAATAAAGTAGATCCAGTTATCCTTGTCAAGCACCATCAGGGCTGAAAGGAAGTTTGTTTTCAGAAATTCTACTCTACATGTTCGAGAGCTACAGAAGAAATCTGTAGTTATCTCAGCTGAAGGCTTTGTGAGGTTCACAACTGAGCTTAAATTAGAATTTTCAAATCCAGAACAAGGAATATGCATTGGTCCAGACCAATTTTTGCCCATTTTTGTGTTCCTGCTCCGGGGTGTAATTTAAGAGAAGTATTGTATAATTTTTCAGTCCATTGTCTTTCCATATCTTTTTTTCAATTCTACAAGCAATAAAGATGATTCTTGCACTAAAAGAGGATGGTGTGAAGATAATTGTAAGAGTTTAACAGAGATAACCTGTTTAAGCTGACACTTGTGCAGGCTCTGGTACTATCAGTACACATCTCTACATCACTCTATCCAGCAGTTCTCATTTTACAGCTTAGATGTTAAGTAGTTAAAACCTAAAATAACTCTACCATTGCAAGTAAAATGGGAAAAAGTTCTACTAGAATAAGGAAAAATTTTCTACAGAAGGGTATATCAGAGAGAATAGGATTTCTTCTGGGTCAAAGCCACTAAACAACTTCAAGTTAAGCAAGAATTCAGAAGTGCTTTAAATGACTTGCTCTGTCTATAGAAAATGGGATTGTAGCTTCTGTAACTGTTTATTTGGCTGTGACTGCAGTTTTCAACTTTTAAAATATGCTTTCTTTGATTTTCTAGCCTAACTAGTCCATTTCCATACCAGGAAATTTTCTCAGGGCAATCCTAATGAGGCTGCTGCTGAAGCAGAGACAATCTCTTCTTTAAGAAATCTTTTGGTTAAAAGAATTGTCTGCTCTGTTGAGTGTCTGATTAAATCCAGATTAGATAAAGCCAATTAAGCACTTACTACTTAGCAAAATTAATATCTAACCAGTTACGTACATGGAGTTATTAGAAGGCAAAGGGTGACTTCTGTAAGCAATCTATGAGTACTTTAGTATTAAATCAAAACTGATGTATCCAATAATTATATAAAATAGGGGAAAATAGGGGAAAAATCACTATAACTCTGCTAACTACATTCATATTTGTTGTCTGATTTATTAAATTTAGCCTTGAGGGAAACCTCAAAGAATCCTATTTATTTGTTTATTTATTTCCATCTGTTGTCTGTATATATTCTTTCTTTTTCCAAAATTTGGCAACTAAATTAGGCTAATACCTAAGAGAATAGAATTTTAATTTTTTCATATTATTCATGTTTATTAAGTTTATATCTGTTCTAATTATTGCATTACTGTCCTTATACCAGCATGGCAATCCCTTATATTACATTACTAATAAAAAAACAAGAAATCCAAATTCTCTCACTGATCTACAGCATTGTAATTTTATCCCTCTGTTAACTCAGTCAAAAACATTGAAGTTGTTCTTGCAGATAATATTATAATATGCATATAAGTTTGCATATTAAGGTTTCTCATTCATTCCAAGCAGAGTTTTTAGACCCAGCTTTTTGTAAGCTAAGTTAAATCTATATTTGTACAAAAGATAGGGTACTATGTGAACTATAAATTTGCACCATCACAAAAATTACCATCAGAAAAATATAATTAGAAAGAAAATAATTTATTCTTCACCTATAATATTTTGGAACACAGTGTTTTCATGAGACTTCATCCAAACTCCTTGGCAATAATCATGTTTTCTTAGTAGCTGTGTGCCTCTCTTCCTTCTTGAACTTTTGAGGTCTAAATATAAAAGATTTCAATGTTTTCTGATCTGTCTACAAAGTTTGTACAAAAATCATGTAGCTCTTATTTTCTGTTTTTCTTCCTTTGTGTATGCATTATCATGTCTGTTTTCATATAAAGGTTTCCAAAACTCATCAACCTAAAGTTGTAAAGTCTGTCATGATTTTACATCTTACCTTCACACAGGCATTGAACCCTCATTTCTCTTGCTCTCTAGAGAAGCAAAGCTCTCTGCTCTAGAGCTCTCTGCTGCACTGGGAACTTCCAAGAGTACTTGTGCAAATAATTTCAAAGCCATTTCAGCCTCTGAGGATAAGGAGGAGATGTTGGGAGGCAGAAAAAACAAAGCAAAAAAAAAAAAAAAAAAAAAAAAGGAAAAAAAAAGAAAAAGAAAAAGAAAAAGAAAAAGAAAAAGAAAAAGAAAAGGAAAAAAGCAAAGGTAATTATTAGGTAGTTTTTAAGCTTTGTTGCTGAAAGTATACAATTAGGTATCACCTGGAAGAAAGCAAAATCTCGTATACCTTGAAGAGGTAAATAAGATTAAGTCTACTTTTTACCATGTTCCTCACAACCTTACAATCTCCTAAATACCAGAATACCAGAAACATTGCAACTGTTTAAATTGGAAAAGGAATCTAGGATCATCAAGTCCACCAATTAACCATGCTCCAAAGTGTCACATCTTCATGTTTTTTAGTACCTCCAGGGATGGTCCTTGGGTGGACTGCTCCAGTGCTTGACAAACATTTCAGTGTAGTGATTTCCCCTAAAGTCCAGACTAAACTTCCCCTGGTGTAACTTGAGGCTATTTCCTCTTGTCATATTGTTTGCTGCCTGGGAAAAGAGGCAAACCTCATCTAGGTAGATGAAGTCATTTCAGATGGCTGTAGGGAGTGATGAGGGCACCCTGACCTCCTTTTGTTCAGGTACAGCCCCAGCTGCTCCCCATCAGACCGTGCTGCAGACCCTCCACCAGCTCCACTGCCCTTCCCTGGACACACTCCAGCCCCTCAATGCCTTTCTTGCAGTGAGGGACCCAAACTGGACACAGCATCTGAGGTATAACTTTATCAATGACCAGTACAGGGCTGTGGTCACTGTCATGTCCTACTGGCCACATTATTTCTGATACAGGCCATGATGTCATTGACCTCCTGGACCACCTGGGGCATGTGCTGGCCAGTATTCAGCTGTCTATCAACCAACATCCCCAGTGGATGTGTCTTTTCTTGTTGGTTATAACAGTTTCTTTTGTTGGTTGTCCATAGTAATTTCTGTATGTAAAAGATAATAGGAGATTTGAAAAGAAACCTGGAAACATGAAGAGTAAGGGTATACTTTGACATTTTTTTCTGCAAAAGGCTCAATATATTACATGTTCTGAAAAGTGCATTCACCAGCACCAAAATCAGCATGGATAACCCTCCTCAACAATTTCCTTTTGAGCTGGCTGCAGATTTAGTTATCAGATGGGAGTACCTTTGAAACCAACTGAAGTACTTACACATCCTGTAACAGCTTGCTCTGTAGCTGTGATCTTACCAGTCATCTTGTGTCACATGCCCTAGTATGAATTTTGCCCTTCCCTAAAGTCAAAAATGGTAGGGCAGCTTTGCACTTCTCTGAATGTGCTACCAAGTGAGCTTGGAATTGGGTTCATCACCTGGAAAAGCAGTAATTCTTATGTTGAGGAAGGAATAAAAAAAATTAAGTGATATTCCAGATCCTGACAGTGAATGAACAAGAGAAGAAATGCTCTGGTCTATGTAAACAGACATCTGGTCTTAGGAATTTATTTTGTCCACAGTTTTTAGCCTGGATTGCTGAACCTAATCTGTCCCAGAGCCCATCAATGTCTACAGCTATTAACAAAGCATGATAAGGTATGTGTAATATTGTAAAAATATTTACTGAGGAATCCACCAGGGCTTTGTTTCAATCAGTTCTTTTGGTATTTAAGTAATCTTTTCTATTAAATCATCTGACTGCACATGGCAGAGCTTGACTTATGCTTAAATGATATCCCAATGAGAAACACAAAATGAGCTGTTATCCTATTTATAAAAGAATGCATAAATAAGCATACTTTGAAGAAATGAATCAAAGGACTATGAAGAAAAAACCCTAACAGGTTGCTAGTGAAGCACATTTTTTTGTGTTTGGAAAGCAAATTAAAATTCAGCTATTTCATTAAGAATACTTAAAAATGGTACAGTTTCCCTACATTTAAATCAGTGGAGTTAAGACCAAGTTTTGATCTTCTGTATCTTGACTGCTCTTCAAATAAGTATAATCAAAAAATGTTCAGAGACAAAGGGCTGTGACTAATGCCATCAATATTGACAATAACTTTTTACTTACCACAGCATTCAACCCTTCTTGTTATGCAGTTCCACACTTCATAGTAAAACACATTAAAAAAAAAAAAAAAGTACTCTTAGCATTATAATTATGAGCATTTCCAAGTAGATTGCATGTGAAAACAAAAGACATGGAGTAAAGATCACAGAAGGGAACAGAGTTACAGGGTTATTCAATCTGGTTGCTGTGACATACTAAAAAGCAAAGTGAAAAAGAGATAGAGGGATACAAGTGACAGATTTTTGTTAATGTGTACATTAGTGCACATTCATAATGTAGGTCTATAGAAAGATTTATCTTACAGATTTTTTTTGTTCCTGAAAGCACATATAAAGAAAACTGTCAACTCATTGAAGTGATATATTTACCTTTAAACCAGTGTGAATTGTGATCAGAGCAGAGTATGCATTGATAAAGTGTCATGAGTCTTGCTTCTTAAACCTGGCTGATTGATCTTGAAAATTTATGATTCATGAAATCCAGATAACATGCAAAATGTTTTTCTCAGCACTTATATATCCTAAAACACCAAAATACTTGAATCTTCTTAAACAGTTGTCTTGACAAGACCCCAATTACTTGGCAAAAAGTAAGAAGTGGTTGATAAAGCAGATCAGTCAGAAGCACCTGGCTCTTGCAGAAATAGCCTGACACAAACCTCAGGTTCTCTGAAGGGAAAATGTTAAATCCTGGCCACAAGGACAATGAGCCTCCTAAACCAGCACAAGCTGAGAACCAGGCAGCTCCAAAGCAGCTTGACAGAGACAGACCTGAGTGTCCTGGTGAATGAGAACTTGAACATGAGCTGTCAGTGCCCATTTGTGGCAATGGCATCACCCTCCTGGAGGGTATTGGGCAGAAAAGTGACAACAGGCTGAGTGAGGCATTTCTTCCCCTCTGCTAGAGGTCCTGGTAAGACACCTGGAGTTCTGTGTCCCTTTCTGAGCCCCCCTGTGCAAGATGTGGACATATGGGATGAAGTGGAGCAGGGAGAAGCAAAGATGACTTAGAGATTGATGCATTTTTAATTTGTGTAGAGACTGAGAGAACTAGGGTTGTTAAACCTGGAGAAAAGAAGGCTCAGAAGGAATGTAAACATGTGAACAGATACTGGTTGGAAGCAATAAAGAAGCCACAACCTTCCCAGTAGTACCACGATAGTGAAAAGAGAGAATGGGAACACTTTGTAATACCCCAAATACCAGCTAAATGTGATTTAAAGTTCTTTTTTATTTATTTTTTACCTTGACAAAGATGTTCTGCACTGGCACAGGTAGCCTCAAGAGAATGTGGAGTTCCCATCATTGGAATTGCCCTGAGCAACCTAGCTGACCTTGCTATGCTTCCCATTCATTCTGTTATTCTTTGCAGGACAGCTCAACACCAAACTGCTGGAAAAATAGAAGGACAGTAGGTCCTTCATAGAAAAACTTCCCCACCAAAATAAAAATCCTCAGTCTAACTGAAGTGGCCACTACTGTAAGGCGTGCTTAGTGTGAGCAAATAAGCAGTGGAGTTAGGAAAATAATCTCATTCTGTTCCTCCTGGTTGCCCCTCTGGGAACCATAAAGTATATGAGCTGGATCTTATGTTTCTTCTTTATTTTCACTAAATTGCAAAGCTCAGTTCAAGACATTTGAGAAATGTCATGATTTGCCATGATGGTTACCTTCAGATGTAATTATGCAAAGTACAACCATTAGAAAGCAAAACAGACAGTAAGCCAAGTCAGATTAGTCTGGAGCATTAGACAGACTGGCTGAGTCACTGAACCAACCACACTAACTGCTATTCCATCATCCAAAGATCACTCAAATCTTTTTACAGGCTTCAGTGGATTTCGGGTCAGCTCTCATAAGTTGCTCCATTTTCCTGAATAATTTTCAAACATGCAAAAACTCATTAATCAAGGCTTTTCTGATAAGAGCAGGACACATGAGGAGGACAGAGACACGCTGCTATTTCTGTTCTAGTTTCTTAGAAAATGATCCAACACTCAAAATTCAAGAGTGTTTTAAATAGACAGGTGATCATAATCTACCAAACCACATTCCTAAATATATATATATTTATGTATTTTAATATTTTTCTAAGCAGGCTGGCAGCACAAAAACAACAGTGGGTATAACCTAATCATCTACCTGAGTTTCTATACCATCTTTTTGGTTTTGAAGGTGTAATGTGTATTTTTTTTTCCTAACAGCTGTATTTTCTTTGTTTATGGGATCCATAATGTTATTTAGGCTTTTTTGTTGTTGTTGTTGTTGTTTCTTTTTGTTTGGTTTTTGTTGTTGGTTAGCTTTATTTGGTTGGTTGGTTTTTGGTTTTGATTTTCTTTTCTTTTTTTTTTTTTCTTACTTTTAGATAAGTAAAACTTTTATGTCAGGAACGTTTATTTCAGTCAGACCTTTAAACAAATAATTTTCCAATTATAATAACAATGCTTCACTGTATGTTTACTGCAGTAAATGGTCTACTGCTATTTTGGCTGCTCTGTAGATATTCACAGCTTTACAGAGAGGTGAAGGGGGTTTTTTAGGAGCTCTGGCAGCTTCTTAAAAGACTACCTGGGAAAAAACAAGATGTTTATTTAAATCTACATTCTAATTAAATTCTACTTCAGGCAACATGCCACGGGAAACAATCTTTCAATGGTATTCAAAACTTAGAGCTGTACACAACTTAAAGCAGCAGATATTTACACAAAAACTGATTTTCCCTTATGTATTCATGCATCTTAAAAATATATGTTTTAAATGAGAAGATAATCCTATCTTCCAGCAACACAAAACAAGGTATGCTGTAAAACGGGTAATGCAGAAATCACTCCAAAAACATTAGTCCCTTTGGAACCTTCTGTTTCAAAAAATGTGTGTTCTGGAAACAAGGATTGTTAGAAGAAGTTTGTTTTCACATAATTATAGATACCTTAGAGACAATAATGAAAAACAGTCTGAGGAATAGCAAGCTTTGTACTATGAGCACATTTGCAATGCTAATAAACAAAGATGAAAACAAGAGGCAACTATGTAAAAAACAGAGTCTGAATGCTAAAAAGCTAAAAGTAGAGAGGCCCAGGAAAGTGGCTCTGAGATGTTAAACTTTCTCATGAGTTAAAATCTGTCCCAGATTGTCAGTGATCTCAGAGATCTATAATATAAAGGCCTATATTATAATTTGACCTATAAAAAAAAAAATTAAAGTCTGCCTGTTCAGCCCTTCACTCCCCATTATCGGAGATCCAAAGGCTTATTTTACTAGACTGTGAGTTTACCTTGAGGAACATGAACATTACCAAGGGCACACTGTCAATTTTCCCATGGACTTGATGCCTTCAAATGCTTTATTTTCAAACATGCAACTCACAGCTTACAAAGAAGCCATTTTTTCCACTTGTAATTCTTGTTGTGTTAACAGGGGTTTTTTTTTTTTTTGTTTTTTTTTTTTTTTTATTTGTTTGTTTGGAGTTTTTTGTTTTGTTTTTGTTTTATTAAACACAAAAAGTTTTGCTTAGTTTTCCTCTCTCTTCTGACATCCATTTCAGGAAATTCAGACTATTTACCTGAAAGAAAACAAATAATCTTTTATCCAACTTATAATGAGGATAGCTTTATTAAAAACGAAAGGGAAGAAAATTGCAGGAGTCACCTACAAATTTTGTTACTACTCAGTATTTGCCAAAGTAACTCTGAAACAGAGATAGCACAGTTTGACTACAAATTCAGGACTGGGAATCACGAGAAAAGATCCCAACAAATCTTATTTCCACACTCAAACCATTATAGTGAACACACAGGACAAATTCATCAAGTACATCAATTTGGCAAGTAATGTTAATTCAGTAGGGTTTATAATAAATAAGCATTACATTACAGTATTATTGCATCTCTAACAGAATATTAGAATAAATTAAACAGATTTATCATCTTGAGATGTCCTTGCAAATAGTTAAGCCTGGGAAGCTTCTGTGGCTATTTGTATAATTCATTGTGATTTCTAAAACTGCAGACAAAATTCATGGAGCAGAAGAATATTTCTGAACCAGTGAAGACGTTGGAGCCCCTTTGCCACATTATTCAGGAGGTGGGACCTGCAGACAGCTTCAGCAGTCAGCTTTGCATGGAAAACCAGTGAGGGGCATCCCTGCCATGGAGTGGGAGATGGAGCTGGATGACCTCTGAGGTCTCTATGATTTTGTGACTTGCAGTGGCCCTATGGATATGGTGTTTAGCACATACCCAACCAGCTCAGTGACTCATCCAGGTTTCCAATGGGGCTCAATAAGTTCAAAGCCTACAACAGAGGCTACAGGAGAGAAAAATTATAAAAAGATCAAGAGGCAGTGAGAAGATTAATTACATTTCTTGCTAGTTATAGGACTGGTAGACATTTTGCAGGTAATGATCCTTGAATGGTGATTTCCATACAGTAGAGACAATCAAAACCATTTCAGGTCTTGAGAAATTAACATTTTTTACATGTTAGACTTTTGGAGGGTTTTTTTGTTTGATTATTTTATTTTTTTTTAAGAAAGGATGAAAATTTTTGAGGAAAAAAAGAGTAAATTCGCTTTTATTTAGTGCTTAATTTTGTTGAATATGTTTTGAACCAAAAATCATTTCAGCTAGCTCTAGTCTACATGTTTAAAATCTTTGTTTGCAAAGTACAAAATAAAAACCCCCATAATTAAGATACAAACAACTAACTATTACTAGAATCTTTTATTCTTTGCATAAGAGCAATTTCCATTAAGTATGTATCAATTTTTAAACTCCTGGCAGACACAAAATTCTTGCAGAGTAGAACATCTAAGAAATTACTTTTCTTTCAAATCAATGCTTCCTCTTATTCAATGTGTAGCTATAACCTATCAGAATGCTCAGACACTGATAAATTTAGAGTGATAATTTAAGGGAAATGGGAATGGAAAGAAGGAAAAGGTCACAAGGTTGCATGCCACAGTAGGAACCTATATTAGATTACAGTTTGCAATCTCTTGTCAACCAGCTATTCCTCCTTGAAATTTTACTCTGAGGGTGGTGTTTTGCTGGCACAAGTGGCCCAGAGAAATTTTGGATGACCCATTCCTGGAAATGTTCAAGGCCAGGCTGGATGGGGCTCTGAGCAATGTGTCCCTGCCCATGGTGGGGATTGGAATGAGATGGTCTTTGAAGCCCTCTAAATGAAATTATTCATTCCAGTTCTTATTTCAAGATATTCTAATGAGCATGGAATATACAATTCCTTTCCAGACCAGTTCCAACCTGGATTTCTGATTTACTTGTTTGGTTATGGATATTTCTCTGACTTTGTCCCTCTAGACTGCTGTAAGGACCAAGTCAAGGGATTGCCTTGTAAATCACTAGAGATTCAGCTTTTGGAGATCCTGATTTCAGTCATGTTTCAATATTTAAAGAATTTTGAATTTGATTTTTATCATACATTCTAACTTGTTCATGTTTTCAGTCAGAAATAATCTTATCAACCTCGTGTTTTCTGCCTACCCTTACGAACACAAGCAGGGAACACACACATCTGGACAGAAAAAGTCAGGATATTTTGGCATCTAGCAAACTGAACGTGCCCAGAAATGTTTCCTGACACTAAGTACCATGACTTGGCTTTAGATGCAGGGAGGCTCTGTAAAAGCTGACTACTGGGAACCACCTTTAGAATATTTTGACAGCCAAACTGTACTGGGAAGCTGTATAGAAGGGCTGGCAAAATTCATGCCAAAGAACATATTAACAGCTTAATGACCCAGCAACACACTCCAGTGCCTAGGAACCTTCCTGAGTCCATGGGTTTTTCTACCACATCCAGTCTTTGTGCTGTTTTCATCTGAAAATTCATACAGGCACATTTCTGACACAGGCCTAAATTATTGGAAGCTTTTAATATTTTTTATTTTCTTTTAAACTGTGTTTACAGCAAGGACATAATATTGTAAATATGGGTTTAATGTCTCTGCACAGGGTCAGAACAAAATTTTATGAACCACTCAAACCAGTGGAGCCAGGAATATGTAGCTCTATCCTAAATATTAAGGTTATGAGAAAGACTAACTACTAAATCAACCTGTCCACATCAGTCTCAGTGAGCTGCTTGTATAGTTTCTGAAGGAAGTGCTTGGCTGAAAGATGCAAACTTTTTTTTCCCACCAGTGCAATTTTTGAAAGAATCTTCCTTTGTTACAAATTGGAGTAACAGAAAAATAAGATTGCATTTCATCTTTGGAAAGGAAGAAACAAAACTCATATTTTCAGCAGGGAAAACATATTTTCAGTTTTGCTTCTTTCTCCAGGATGAAGTAATTTCAGCCTAGTACTCTGTGCTTTGCTTTATCTGGGAGAAATATCAAGGTTGTTTTTTTTTTTTTGCTAGGTGTGGGGTAGATTTTTGCTGCTTTTTGTTGTTTGTTTGTTTATTTGTTTGTTTGGGAGTTTTTAATTAAAAATTCCTCTACTGTGGTATTTTTTTCTCTTTTAAGATTGTATATTCTACCAGAAGAGTTGAAAGGGAACCTCCTAGTCACCTTGAGTTTTCCCATCTCCTCAAAGTGACTGAATTCCACACAAAGTTCTTTATTTTCTGCATTTACTATCCTAATCAGGAATTTACTAGGTATTCAGAACTTAGCCATAGAAATTAATTGAAAATGGCTCTTCCCTTTAACTCAGTATAGATGCATAAAAATGATAAATCAGAGTGGATTCCTTAAGGACTTTTTTATTTTGTAATTTTTTAGGGTGCTACTTTCTTTTCAGGACAAATCTTTTCATTTCTAACATGAAATCCCTGACCAGGACAACACTAATTGCATTGCCTAGGCACATTGAGTATGGATTTCATTTCACACATCACAAACTAGCCACACAACCTTGTCATAGTAATATTTCATACATATATTTTTCCCAGCAAAGTCTAATCTCCCAATCCTAGTTTCACAGTCCACTACTCTGAAACAGAGCTCAGTTAAATCTTAATAAAAAAGAAGAAAAATTAAAAAGATCAAAAGGCTAGGTGATTTCTCCCAAGCCATTGTCCCTGAACTTGAAAAAGGTTTCTAAAACTTCAGCTGGACTCGAGGGATAGGAAAGTGTTGCTGATACAGCATATTCAAAGGGAAGGAAAATTAGGTGTAGACAGACAAAGAATACTTAGGGTTTAGTGGCCATTATAGAATTTAATAAAATTTTGGGGTTTATTCACTTTTTTTGTAGGAATTAAAGCTTTGAAATTCAAATTTTTTAATTGATACAAATTGCCTTTAAATCAAAGACAATTAATTTTAGTGCTTTATCTCAAATGGGTCTTGCATGGTTACTAATTGTTCTCTATTGATTTCATGCACCTGTTATACCTCAAAAACATACTTTTCTATCAGCAATATGATGAGTATAAGGGAAAAGTCCATTTGTGCACATGGTATTTCACTAAATGTGTTATGAAGGTCTTAGATTTTCTTTTTTTGAAGCACTTTCACAGGTCACTGTCAAAGTCAAAATACTCGTTGGTCCATTGACCTGTTATGGTGAATGCCTCTGTTTATTGCTTTTCACCTCTATCTCTCAGACAGGAGCACAATAAGGAGAAATAATGTTAACTCCTCCTATTTGAAACAGGGTATTTTTTGTTCAGAAAATTGCTGTTCTCACAAAGTTATGTGATTGTTTGTTGTGGTTTGAAATTCACTCTTGCCTTTAAAATTTCTTAGGGGGAAAGAAAGAATAAAAAAAATTACAATAAAGCAGTCACCAGCTGCAGTGAATTCATGAGAGTAAGACAATTGTAGGAACAATTGGCATCAAGATTGCAACACATTGGATGCAACGTTTGCATCAAACAAAAACAATTCACACCAAGCAACGATCTGGTCCTCTTTAAATGTATTGAAAGGCAGCATTTGATTGAATATCTGATTACTAGAAAAAATATGGCAGGTATTTACAAGTGCATTTAGAGCAACATGGATTTTGTTACAAATTAAGGAGACCCTTTTCTGCTTTGGAACCAGAAATACAGTGTACTAAGCACACCCTTTTTTCACAAGAACATTGGAAGACCTGGACCAGAATAAATTTTCTTTCTTTATGATTGTTGTAGATTTTTTTTAGAAACATTTCACTCCAACTATTTTTAAGAGATTCTGTCAAGATGTGGTTTTTCTCTCTGTTCCTCTGAAGGGGCTGTTCAGGTAACAGTCATTGAAAACCTGATAGCACAGGCAAATCATTAATGTTAGCAGGTGTGCTTTTTCAATGTAGAAAGCAATCTACTGTTTTCCTGCAATTCAATGAACTTTCCTGATTTGTGGAAAAGTTTAGTGGATTTAATGGACTTACTTGATTTGGCATTTTTAAGTTCCTGAACCTTGGAAGAAGCTTTTCAGGCATTTTGCTACTTTTGCAAATATTTCTGAAAATTTTTAATCTGGCTATTTATTGCTTTCTCTGTTTTGATGTACTGAGATAATATTTAATGTGTTAGAAATAATTAATTTCTGATAACAAAAATCAAAACTTTTTTTCCCTCTAATATATTAATGCTGTGTTTTTCAAGATTATTTGACAGGACATTTCCATATCCATGTCACAAACAGCAGAGTACTGTTGGGTGCTAGCTCAGCAGCTCTGCTCTGGCTGTTTGTAAGGAGATATCTGCATCCTAAAATGTGCGTGCTTAGGCATCTACAGCTCCATTAAACCAGTGATGATATTTCAGACTTTTCTGACACAAAATCAGCCCTGCTACTAACAAATTAAAGTATGCTTTCATTGCAGCATATTTGTTTATGGTATCTAACAATCTGCTCTGCCTGAGTGCCTGGTACAGATGAAACCATTGCCTTCTGCTTGGCAAGTCAAACAAATGCCACTATAGGATTGTTAAGCTCTGATAAAACCATACATAAAAATCTGTGTTCCTGGACTCCTCTCTTCAGTGCATCTGTTCCAATTCTCCAAGCAATGAAGATGGAATTCTTCAGCTGATTTCTATAGAGTCAGTGGCTTTTTTCTGATGTCTGTCCATAGAGTCTGCCCTTGGCTAGAGTATTACAGAGAAACAACAATCACCCTGAGCTGGCTAATTAATGGAAATACTAAAAGCTTTCTGCCAGGGAATAAAATGTTGGCAAACAGGTCCCTTTAGGCTTTTTCTGAGAAGGCTGGCAAATGCAAGCTGTCTACCCTTTTGGCTTGGGATAAAACACAATGCTAGACATGGACTCTTTAATTTTCTTTTTTTTTTTTTTTTTTTTTTTTCCTTTTCCATGTAAAAAATTCTGCAATAGCTCACATGGCTTAGATTGACTTCAAGGCAATTATGCAGAGTGCAGGCCAATATGGAATTCACTCTGCACAATCATATGTTTCCCACTGGGTTGTCATTCACTTCTTAACTCCAGAGTATAACTCAGGAATGGGTTTGCCAAAGACTGCAGAGCTACACTTTTCTTCAAAGCAGATAAAAAAGTGAGAATAGTATAGAGCTTATATTGTGAGGCTAAGACAGAGGAAAAAAGGACCCTGAAAGTTGGGTAGTATGGTTTCAATGCATGTTCTGCAAAGAACCCCAACCCTCTGTTTCCCAATGAGATAGTTCTTTAACATGCTCTAAGCTAACCCATGATTTAAACCTGCAGATCTGTCCCTTACAGTGAGAAACAGAAGAGCTCACATTAGTTTTTTTTACTTTTTACCCACACAATAGGATAGACACCTATTGTCACAGTATAGCAGTGATTTGGTGTGCAGGAAGAGTAGATTATACTCATTTTTGTTTTATCAACCATCTGTGATACTGAGGAATTTTTCTTTGGAATACCTCATCTACCTTGCTCCTCTCCTCAACTTTAACTCACTTAAAATATCCTCAGAGAAATATCTACCAGCACTGAAAGGTTAGAGTAACACTGTACATCCAGAAATAAAATGATGAGTCTGCATAAGAGAAAAATAGCCCATTTTGATATCTTATATGCCTGAATCTTTAACTGGCACTTGGGTTATTCCCCAGTTTTATATATCCAATTCCAATTATCATAGAATCATGGAATCATAGAATGGCTTAGGTTGGAAGGGACCTTAAAGATGATCTAGCTCCAACTCCCTGCCATGGGCAGAGACATCTTCACAAGGTTGTTTAGAGCCTCATCCAGCCTGGCCTTCAACATTTCTAAGGATTTAGCACAACCATATTTATAGTAAAGAATTTATTCCTAAAACTAATCTAAATTTACCCTCCTTCAGTTTAAGGCCATTACCTGCTGTCCAATCACTCCATGCCCTTGTGAAAAGTCCCACTCCATCCTTTTTGTGAGTCCCCTCCAGAAAATGGAAGCCCCCTTTAAAGCAGACATTTGTTCTTATGTCTTCTTCCATTGTAAGTGCTTATCTCCATCACATGGAGTCTGTGTTCTTTCTATTTGTGTAACAAGTTGCAGAAGTCCTGGGTTTCACCACGTGTAGTATGGAGAAATCTCTGGTCTCAGTAATTTCTGTCACTGTGAAGTCTGATACTCAGCCAAGTGCAACAGCCCGACTGTCATTCCTTGTCATCCCCATCATCAGTCTGTCTCAGCTGCTCTAAGCATGAACCACTGAATACCTCAAATTTGGAGAACCCAAGGAAGGGCTGGAAGGGTTCAACAAGTCCAATTCCCTGCTCCTCACAGGGCTATGTACAACTAAACAGGATGACAAAGAACATGATCCAGACAATCCTTGATGTCACAGTAGGATTGCACCTGCACCTTGACAGCTTCACGCTCACACTTATCTACAAAGTGTAGAACTTTCTGTGCCCATCACTTAGAATATCAAATCAATCATTCCTTAGGCAAACAAAGTTCACACTATCTTAAAAAAACACCATTCTCTCCTAAAATTCCATAGCCTTCCTAAATAGATTAGCTAGAGAAACTTACTAGGGCTGAAAATAGTTTCACCTTCATAATTACCTAGTAAAAGCCAAAATAAATCCCAAATATTGGTTTTCAGTCCAGTTTATTCACAACCCATTTTAATCTTGTACACAAACACTGTCTTCACTCTTTATTCTACATTTGCTCTCAAAGTGCCTTTTTTTGGTCCTGTGGTGATTGCCACCTACTGCTGTTGACAATCTGTAATGTAAATAAATTAGACTAGACCTTGGCAAACTATTTAGGTTTTCAGATGCATGTTCACAAAGAGTAGGCAGGCATTTGGAAGAGACATTTTCTCTAAGTGGCACAATATGCATGTGAAGCTGTAAAATCAATACATCCTTCACTGAAAAAAGAGTTGATTTTCTGAAAAGTTTTCTTGATTGCCTTTGCTTTAAAATGTTTTTTTTTATATAGCCCTAATTGACTATGGTCTTATCTTTTGTGAAAACCATTAATTAAAATGACATCACACTCAGAATAACTCGTAAATAAAATGAACAGTATGACTGTGCTCTTATAATGAAATTTTTGATAAAAAAAAAAAATGGAAGAAGTATGGAATTCTGCTTTAATTTATATGTGAGGCAGTTGCACATAAAAGATGACAACTTGTATTTGCCTTTAAGATAATAACCCACCCTCAGGAGTCTTCATTTGATCAAGGACTATGTCAAAGGCATGCTATTTACAACACCAATTATTAAAACTTACACAGAGTTGGAACACTAAAAATAGTTTTGTTTACAGAAATTAGTTACTTTCTTGCTTTGTGGCAGTATGCAGCTTGTCTGAACCTAATTTCTAACCTTCAAATTCAGCTTTCTCAGCTGTTGGAGTGTTGCAAGTTTCCTAGCAGTTTGTTTTGGTAATTTTGGTATCTAGAGTAGGATTCTGGGAATAAAGAACAATTGGGAGCACATTGCTTGGGACAGCTTCTCCCACAATGTTTGCAAAGGAGGAATTAGCTATGGACAGCATGGGATGTTATTACAGCTCAAGGGAGTTCCCTGAAAACTACAAGCCAATAAACTCATGCTACTCCTAAGACACTTTAGGTCCTGGTTTTCTGGGGAAAGGTTTCTGTCCTTCTGTGCTGTTGAAAGGACAGGTGATGACAAATTTTCAAGTGAAGATTCTGCCCTCTGGAACTAATTTCCACCAGTAATGCAGCAAAACCTGAAGGCATAGAGAAAAAAAACAAAAAAAAACACCAAAACTGTCCAGACAGGCTTTTGCCTGTGGTAGATCACTGTGATATTTCAGTCTGCCCTTGGTTTGTGTTGAGGATGTGCTGTTGCATTTATGCTTGTTGGATAGGACTCAAAAAAACTAGAGAAACTTGCTAAATTCAGCCAGCTATTGGTAAATAATTTTAAATCTATATTATTTTTGTTGGAAATATACTTGGACTACTAGCAATGGAAGTGTGTTGTATTTATGCCATCAGAAATGTCTCACTGGTTTACACTGATGGAAACACGGCCTGGAAAGACAGAAAGGGCTCAAATATCTCTCAGCTACTGCCCTACCTCAGCTCCTTAAGACTAAACTAATACTTTTGTTGTGAAAACTGGAGATGAAGATGAATTATTTGTAATTACTAGCTGTGTGACTTTATGTTCCATATTTTATAGCCACTACTGTGAGGATACAAGAATTGATTCCCATGCACACCAGATCTTCAGTTTAGGGCTTATTATTAAAGCTGTGTGAAAGCAAAGGTGAAGATCACTTTTATGTTCTAAATTCTCCATACACTAAAAACCAAACAGCACAATAACTTAAAGAGGATAAAAGTTCAGTAGAAGAATAAAATGTTGGTGTGTTAGAGATAAGGGGAGTTTTTTTTTGGTTAGTGTCTGCTTGGAGTTATGTTTCATTTAAGCATTGAGAATTCCCCCACAGAAACAGCTCCCATTCAGTTTGTTGCTATGCAGAGATTAAGTGCTTGAGGGGTACTGCTGTCTTGAGAAACCTTGATTTCAGGGGGATGGAAAGAGGGAAATACTATAATCCCCAGTTAACAAAAGACACAGATTTAGTAAAGAAAGATAAATCCCCAGTGGGTGGACTATGGACTACTGCATTTTATAGGTCCCCTCATAAGTTCACTGCCTGGGAGCACCATCTCGGTTCACAGCATGTGTTTAAGCACACCAAAAATCAGGCACTTTTATGATTCCCACAGATTTTAATAGACTTTCAGTAGTCTGCATGTGTAAGTGCTTTTCTAGGTCAGCCCTCTGTCTGCTTTGTGTCATCTAAGCTGCATTACCCTCTGTGTCAGCACCTTTCCTGTGCCTGAGGCAATCTGGGTGTGTGCAGTCCTTTCAGGAAAAATAAAGGGTGGTGTGTACTGGTCAACTACCCCTTGCTACTAACGCCTCTTCTTTTTTGTATTCAGCAATTAAATTACAGTATCAAAAAAAAGTAGCATATTTCAAAAGAGTGGACAAATCTGTCCACACCTTTAAATCCTACAGTCCTTTGGTATTCAGGTCTCCTTGGCCACTCTGTCTTTCATCTACTTTTCTTTGCCTCTCAAGAGATTTCTCAGGTTTTTTTGTTTTGTTGGGGGTTTTGTTTCTTTTTGTTTTTGGGTTTTTGTTTGTTTTGATTTGATTTTTAGTTTTGTTTTTTTTTTTTTTTTTTGTCTCACATATTTCTAAGAACTGGATTGTTCCCAATAATGCCATGTATGCTGGAGCACTACAGACTAAGTAGGGTTAAAAGCAGCTTGGTCTGCCAGCTAGTTTTCATCAATTCTTCAGTACTTGTTCAGTGATAGCTACTATGAGCCTTCCTTCTCCTTCTCTGCAAACTGTAGAGATAAACCCAAAGACAAGAGAGCAGCACATGTAAGAAGCAGGGTATGGCCCACCAAACACATCTAATCCATGGCCAATAGCAGATCTTCAGAGACCTTCAGAGGTCTAAAGATATCCAAAGATATCCAAAACTATCTAAAGATATCCAGAACTCACCTGGACACAGTCTCAGGCAACTGCTCTATCCTAGAGTCATAGGTTTTGATTGAAAGAGACCTAAAAGATCATCTTGTTCTTTGGGCAATCTCTTCTATCTAAATGCTTCTGAGCACTGAGGTTGGACTAGATGTTCTCAAGAGATTTATTCCACTTCAAGAATTTTTGTTTAATAATTAGCACATTTAAACAATGTTTTTCATGGTCATGCATATTAGGCTTACTATGTGTGTGAAGAATAGCATTGCTTTTTACAATCCATAACAAAAACTGTCACATATCTGTTACCTATAAAACTAAAATATAATTATCTGACTAACTAAACCAGTCCAAAAGAACAGAAAGGAATATTTCTGGCATCTTTAGTGGTAGAAGATTTAATTGTTTTCACATGAGTAAGGACCTCTGGCTGTACTATTCACATTTTCAATGTACTACTGAAAGCAGCAGTGCTCCAAGATTTGAAGCTGGATATAGGAATGACACAACACTATCTCTCCCTGGGTAGTGCAACTCTGTTTACCATCAACAATTAAATATAGAGATTGGGAGACAGGGATTTTACTTCAGAAACTCCTTGCTGTTCTCAGGATTAGGGTTTCAATGGATGGTCCACCCATTCCAGAGGGAGAGAGTGAGGAAGGAGCTGCTTGTACCATGCTATTTTAGGTTAGAACACTAAATTCCAGTGTCTTGTTTTACATGTAAGCAGGTTGCACTCAGCTAAAATTTCTCTATCAGACAGCCTTTGATCTTATTATGCAGGTACTAAAATGTGTCACTGGCTTGGATTAAAATATCTGTAGGGCTTTCAAAACTAGCCTAGGAAAGAGACCTGTCAAAATGAAAGTATCACTGTCAGTTCTGCTACTGCCTTTTACACTGAATACAAAAGATAAAATCACCTTAAACCAGCTTCTTCCCTGCAAATTTCCAATGACATTACAGTGAGGTAATGGCATTTTAAAACCTTTTTGATGGGTTCAAAGTCAGTCATTAACATATTAGAACTTGCCCCTTATTTGCTAAAGCAATACAGATCTTTCACAAGGGCTGCAGTGTTAAAATTGATGTAATTGTTGACTACAAACAAAAATGCTTTCAAATATTAACAGGTTTTATAAACTAAGACTTTTCTTTTCTTTTGCTAAAATTTAACTTTTTAAGATACTCTTGGGCATAATAAACTCAAAGTTTAAAAATATATGTGACATACTAAAGAAAGAATCAACCCTGACTCTCTGCTTGTTCTCAGTGAATTTCCTCTCTCTGACAAATATTTTTCCTTAGATGTTTGTGCTTTCCAAATATTAAATATCCTTAGAAAGTTCTCATTCCTTCTGCATGAAGAAAGTGTCACCAGCATCTGACATCTTGTCTCTTTAACAGAGACAGGGCTCAAAATAACAGCAGTTTCAGGGGGCAGGTCTGTGAGTGGAATTATTGCCTCAGAGAGTAGAATCACGTTGATTTTTGAGATTTAGTACCAAGAATACAAGGGATTCATAATGAATTGTCTCTTGTAAAACATAGACAAAGCACTCCTACCTTGTGCATAGAAAATTAATCTCCTCCAATTAACTTTTCTACATTTCAAGTGTCCTATGTGTCCTAACCCAAATGGTCACTCTGGGCTCCTTTGGAATTTCTGAAAGGAAAGCAGCACAGCCAGTATAAAATTCACCTGACCTATTTTATGTGTCAAATGGAGATCCCTGGAAAGGAGACATTGTCTCCACTCTAATTTTGCAGAAGTCACACTGGATTTACAGGGATGGCATGCTCATTCTGGAACTGCCATTTAAACTTGTGATATCAGTGTAACAAAATAACACACTTCCTGTGATTGTGGAGTTTCAAAAGATTATTTTGGAATCAGTTGGCTCAAGAAAACATGATAGGTTACTAAAAATCTCTGTTTTTAAAATTTTTTCACTGTATTCTATAGTAATGGAGCATTTCTCAATGTCTTTCTATTGTTTTAAAATACTATGATAAATTTTTAATGTCAGAATTAAAAATGTCTATCTTATTAAAGTTCATAAACACTTATGCTTTAAATAGTTAATACTGTAAATTTAATAATACTTGCATCAGTGACTCATTTCTCTGCATTTCTTAATGACATAACTTGATACCTTTAAACTAGGACTGCGTCTCTACATACTTGCTATTTCTATCTACAATTAAAAATTCTAATTAATTAAACTATATAAAAATATGTCATTAAAGATTTTATATTATCTTTGAACACTGAATTCTGTGGAAGATTATTCAGTTCATATTAGCCTGGGAATAGAAATTGCAAGCGTCTTAATCCAGCTACTCAAAAAATATATTAGTAAGTGAAATGATATTATTAGATAGTTAGATCAAATTTTATTTGCAAATGTTGTTCCAAAAGCAGGTCTGATAACCAAGAGAAGAAAGCAAACTGAAAATCCCTAATATATTTTAAAGATTCAAAATAATTTGAAATATAATTTGAATAATTTTTCCAGGAACCTGATTTTTTAGACATAGGTGAGAAGCTGGAAATGGCTCTGCTAGTGTGTTATATGTATTGCACAGGAAAAGCAAGATTTTAGCACACTGGCATAGGATCTTTCTAAAGGAAAACAATTAAAAATGTGCTGAGGGTTTTTGAATAAAGGGACAGAAAATATGAGAGACAACAAGAACCAAAGGATTTTCTCTACTAGCAAAGCACATTTAGTTTATGGGAAATAACCAGGTTACTGAAATTTGTTTCACTAGCACTGGCACTTCTTTGGGAATTGGTGAATATATACAAACTTCTAGGTGTCTCTTGGGGAGAGTAGATGAAAAGGTTGTAGGCAAACAGAAATATGGATTTCTCTAAAAGGCTAGGACAGGAAAAAGTTGTTGGAAATTTGCAGAATGCTGTCTGAATGCATTAAGTAATAACCCTGATAATTACAAAATAGAAATAGAAATAGAAAAAGGAATAGAATAGAATAGAATAGAATAGAATAGAATAGAATAGAATAGAATAGAATAGAATAGAATAGAATAGAATAGAATAGAATAGAAAGAGTATGAGTATTCATTATGAAGTGACCCACAACAGCCCAGTCTAGCTCTTTGACCATCTCAGCAGCTGACAAATAGAAGCATGTTACTAAGGGCATCATCCAAGTGCCTTTTAAACATTGTCAGGACTGGGACACTGACAGTTCTCTAGAAAGCCTGTTCCAGTGCTCAAGCACCTCTTCAGTAAAGAGATGTTTCCTAATATCCATACTTGACCTCCCTTGCTGTGGCTTTGAATTTTTCCCCAGGAAACCAGGGAAATCAACACCTCCCTCTTCACTTGCCCTCCTGGGGAAGGAATCATAAGGTGCCCCTCCACCCATCTTTTCTCCAAATCAGATAAATCCTCAATTAGTCCTCACAGGACATTCCTCCCAGCTCTCTCATCACCATTATTGCCCTCTTCTGGATGCAAATTCAAGGATATTTTTGATAGAGTCTTCTAAGCAGGGCAAATAGAGGTCTTATCTTTTACTAGACCACTTGCTGGAAGTGAAACATTGACTCAGTTATCAGGCACATGAACATTTACTTATATATGAAACAGGAAAAAGAAACTTCAAACTTCAAGTCAAGACAGGAACAAATGTGCCAGTTGGTCTGCCTTGAAGGGTCCAGTGGAGTTTGGATCTTACCAGGGAAAGATGATAAAATAATTATTTTGTAGGTTAAAGGAGGAGTTTATAGCTTGTGTGGCATAGAGCTTAATACCAACAGATCCCACCACTGCCACAGTAGATAACTCCACAACAGAAACATCAGCATTTATGGATCTCTCATCTGCACATTGCAGGATGTAGCACATTTCATCCTGGGAAGTAGTGTCCTCATGGTGCCAACACAGGATAAGCCAAGCAACAGCTACACAGCAGGACAAACTCATGTAATCAATCAAGAGTGAAAACACCCCAGCAAAAATAAGGGAGCATTTCTTACAGAGTAGTCACTCCCTCTCTCCAGGTTCTCAGTGAAGACTTAAAATCACTCTGAAGAGTCTGGAATATTCATAATTCTGTTCAGAACCAGAAACAATGAGGCAAACAGAGACTGATCTTCCCAGATATTATATTCTACTTCCCCTGCAGGGACAAGAAACAATGACTATCTGCCTTTCTGTTTCTCATGAGACATAATTGTCCTCTGTCCCTATTAACACACTCTCAGATCTATGCTGATTTCAAGGATGGCCTAACATAAGTACATTGAGCATTTTTTTCTTAAACTTAACTTTTAGATTTGAGGTTTGGAAGAGGGAAGGAGATGCCCAGTAGCTTGTCTAATTTTTAATAGGTATGATTAGTATGATGATAGGTTCAGTCTCCATTTAAATGGTTCATCTTCTTTACTACTATATGTGCATACATAAGACAGAAAACTCAAAACCAAATCATTAAAATTCAAGTAGTCAATAAATTGTGACTTTTAAGCCCCAGAATGCAGCAACATAGGTAGATTATGACAATGTCTAATCAACACGTAGACACATCCCTGAGATCTTTTTAATCCAGAAAAGCTGTATTCCAATAAATATGTAAGGAATGTGGGCCATTTTTGAAGATTGTACATCTGAAACCTATATTTTTCAAAATGTGAGGCTTCATGAATCTTCATGGTCTCTGTGGCCTTTCTACATTGTGATTCCCCTTAGCTCATGCTCTCTAAATGGGGTGGGATGGAAAGAGTTTGAATAGAGCTCAGGAACTACATTCCAATGCTTAACAAGCACAGTTACATCTGCTGAACAATATATTTTAGAAGGACCCACCAGTTTAAATGGGTGTATCTTTCCCAGAACAGCATCACCATGGAAACAGGAAAAGATCATGGTCTGTGCACAGCCCTCGTCTCTTTGTCTCCTTGTATTGAACTCCACAGGGGAAACTTTCAGTTATCTTTATTTTATGACATTTTACAGGGTCATTCTACAAAAAGGAACAATTAACTCACCAGAAATACCTCTAAGACTCTCAACAAAGCAAGTTTTGGAATTTGGCATCCATGGCTGGTTTTCTATGGATATGATATTATCTGTTTTAGAGGAAAATACCTGAAGTTACAGTTCCTATTTCTCAGATGTAAAAAAGCCCCAGATGTTTCAATTTCAAATGTAAGGATCTTTTTCCTGGAAATGTCTCTGTATTGATTACACAATCAATGAGTTGATCATCCATGTGCAAAATTTGGAGCAGCTCTTTCTGGGTGGTGCTGTTTCACCAGTTTTACTTGAATTTCACTTTTTGAAAAGATTCCTCGCAGGGGTTGAACTTTTTTTACAAAGTTAAAACTAAATAATAGAAACAGCCTTTCTCATCTGTGTTAGAAAAATCTATATATAAGTAGGCAAATTGCTTCTTTAATATCTTCTAAGTTTTCAGAAATTTCATATCTCTTATATCTTTATTTTCACCTTCAAAATTTTTCTCAACTTTTGAAGAATTTAAAGAACTCTTTAACTTCTCCATGTTCCCAACTAACTTTTTTTTCAATGTCTCATTCTCTCTCTCAGCTTCTTAATATGCAAGAGCTGTTAAAACCACAGTTCCTTGACTGAGCAAATAATGCATTTTTTGCATGATTATTCTTCTTTTATTTTTAACCAAGCTTGGTTTATAGTACAGCATCTACTATCATTCAAGGACAATATCAAACCTAAATTGATAGAAAATAACATTTATCACAGCAGGACAATGGAACTGTCTCCCTTGTTTTAAAGAAACCATAAATGACCCTAGCTAGAAAAATTAAACAGCAAGTTGATTAAGGCAGAGTGCAGTTACCTTGGGCTTTTCTGTATCTCTTCCTTAATTTCTTGCCTCATCAACATTAAAATTTATTTCTATTAGGTAGTGACTTTTTTCCTCTATTGGCAGTCTCCTAGCATTGTTAGCTGTGCTTCAGCAGATGTTTCTCAGAGCTAATTTGGATAGTTTCAGCTTGTACATGTCCAGTCCTGTATTACAGCTATCATATTTTTCCTGATGTGTTGTAAAAGAAAAAAGAAGATCAGTCAGACTACAGGGTACAGTAGGCTGTAAGGAGCAATGGATTCAATATCCTTGCTTTTGTGTAATTAATATCAAGAGCAATTCACTGTGAATAATATGTAAATAAATTTCTCCTCCAGCTTCTGGCTTGGAGGTTGTTTTATTAGATGCTACATTAAAACAAATGAGCGGGACATATTTTTTTTATTGTCTAATCATTAAATTAACAAGACTGGGTGGTTTTAGAAGCCAATGCCATGCACAAATGGACTTAATAAACAGGTGTATATGTTTTGTTTCAGATGGTGTTTTAATGGTTGTTCAGGTTGTTAAATAAGTAATTTTTATGCCACAGAAGACAGCTCAAGAAAATAATAACAAACACAAGACCCTAAAGATACTATTTGAAATGTCATTTCTTTGTCAAAAGAGTAATTAAGGACTGAGCTGTACTTCATACTTTGATAGAAATATGTCAGAGATGTGACAATGTACTACTAGTGCTTGCAAACAGGATTTTGCCCTTTCTTGTTTCTTCCAAGGATCCATCCAGCTTGTACAGGGATTGCTCTCAGCAAATAAAAGCTAAGCCATTGGTTTCTCAGGGGTGCTGTTGATGGTAATTAAATTGGGCCTTATATTGTCCTGTGAAAACTTCCCCTTTCATACCCCTGTAAAAAATCTCAGATTCATTGTCTAATATATTACTAAGGTAAATCTGGAGCAACTTCAGTTACCTCCAACCATCAAGCCTCATGTCAGTGAAAGTTCAGGGTAAACTCACTGAAGTCATTGGCATTGTTTTGAGTTCCTACTGCTATAAATTAAATTAAACTTCATATGAAAAATTACATTGTTAGCAGAAATAACATGAAAGAAGTCCCATCAGCCATGATCCTAATAATCCAAATGTATAGATTTTTTTTTTTTTTCACTACTTCATTCACTTTAACCATGTCAAATTTGCCAAAGCAAAGCTATGATACAGTTTATGTACAGAAGACAGGGTGAAAAAAAGACTCTGCAGATTTCATTTCTACTAAAAGAATGAAAATATTTAAAGGAAATATGAGAAGGCTACTGAAGTTAGAACACCAGTGCTGATAAAAGAAGAACAGGAATTGACCATTGCTGGTAAAGGTCACATATTTTCTTTCACCATATTCTAGTATTTGTGGTGCAAATTTGAATGAATACAATGGAAATGTCCCATAGTGATGAAAAATATCCTCTTTTTTTTCTATCTTTAGCTTTTCTGTTGTTTCAGTTAGAATTTCATACAATTAACTTGAAGGTACTATAAAAAAAAAGAGTCCTCCTGTTTAAATTTTTCTTGGTTAAAAACATTCATGATGTTACAGTCTAATGAGAAGCAAAGCTGAAGGGTGAGAGAGTGGCATAAAAGTGACATTCTTCTAGGGGAATAATGTGAGACATATTGTGCACACTTTATAGTGAACCAATTCAGTGAGATTTGTGCAATTTAGTAACAGTAAACACTGGTTGATGAAAACCAAAGAGAGTTCTAACCTGCAGAGAATTCTACCACCTTGTTTCTTTAATAATGTCCTTTAAGTTGTCACTGTCAGTATTTCTTCTTCGGGGACAATTTTGAGGCTTTGTGAAGAAAGATAAAACCTTTATTGTGGCAGGGCAAAAACGTATTTTGTCACAATTCACCATTTCCAGCAGATAAATTGTAAGCCTGGCATTCTACATGTATTGGGTTTCTGTGGCAAAGTTTTGGTAGTGGGGGCAAGGCAGGGATGGTTTCTGTGACAAGCTTCTAGAAGCTTCCCCCATATCCTGAAATACTGCATCCCATGGGAGGGACTCATGCTGAATGAAGCTGAGTCTGGGAAGAAATATGTGAGGGATTTTTTTTTTTTTTTTCTGTTAGCATGTCATAAGCATCTCTTGGAGACAATCCAAAACAAAACAAAAATTAGAGTAGGTCATATAATCATTAATTATTTCCAGCTCTACCAATTCTGTCTCATTTACAAGAGCAGCAGAAATCTGTGGTAAATTACTGCCTGTAAATTTTGTGGGGTTGATCATACACATCTACAGACATACTTTCAGAAGGGCTTATGCAAACTTGAGCCAGAAATTGCTGTAAAATAATGCAGTGAATATGTGTGGGAATATATATGGAAAAGAGAAATGTTGCTCTGGAGTGTTTTTGCAACCAGATGTTGATATTTCTATTAAAAAAAAAAATAAATTGCATAATTCCCAGAAGGAGCTTTTTATGCAAGATTTTAAAATGGAAAGAAAATTTATGATAATTTTATATGTTCCAAATAATTTAATTATTTCAGTCGCAAATGAGCTTATAGTTGGTGAAGTCCACAAATAGCAAGACTAACCCCTAAATTATATCATAATGTTCAGATCTTTTAGCCATGTTCTGAATATCTCTAAGTCTGGAAACATCATAATTTCCCTTGTACCTCTTTCCAAGTGTTTGCCTGCTTATCACAATGAAGAGGCTTTTCTGTATGTTTACCTGGAATTTCCTGTGTTCCAGATTGTGTCTTATCCTGCATACATCCATTTGCTAGTTGAAGATGGCAATAAACTCACTTTTTAAATTCAGAGAATAATTTAGTTTGGAAGGCCTTTCAGAAGCGCTCCAGTCTAATCACCTTCTCAAAGCAGATCAAATTAGGAAAAAAAAAATCCTTATATTTATTGAAACTGTATTTTTTTCTGCTCTTGAACTTCATGGTGTTTCTGCCAGTCCACCTCACCAACCTGTTGAGTGCAGCATGAGAGTGTTCAGTTGATGGATTTACGTACTAAAATGCCTCTACTTTATTGAGAAGCATCTAGTTCTTCCCTTCACATTGAAGATAAATGTTATAAGTATCTGAATCTAGACAATGGGAGTCTCTCTTCCAAAACAGAAAAGATGACCTTCATTCTATAAAACTGAACCTTTTTCCCAATCCAAAATTTCCCCTTAGATCCTTAGTCTGATTCTTTTAAATTTATAAAAAAACACCAAACAATCAAAAAAACAACCTCAAAAAACAACCAAAAACTAAGAATAAATTTCATTAGCTGTCATTTATGGTTAATGTAATTTGCAAAGATTAACAATGAAAAGAAACAAGTAAAAGATCTCTAATTTAATTAAGTGAGCATCCTGATACTATGATACTAAAAATATATTAATATAAATGCAAATATTTAGCAGATATGCATAAGTTTTGAAATTTTTGCCTATTCATGAGCATGTGCAAAGCTGCATAAAGTAAAAATGATGCCCTGTATCACTACAAGAATTTTTATAAAGGTAATGATGGAGTTATCACCATGCCATGTAGCCCAATTGATTGCAGCATTCAAAATTAATGGACTTTGCAGTACAGTGGATTAATGCACTCTGTGCATATTGCATAAATCTTCCTGTCTGAAATTTCATTTGGAATCCAGAACTAGACCAAATGTGAATGATGGAGGATGGCTTTTCAGTCTCTGGGCTGTACTGAAAATTATATCTTGACATTATTCAACAATAAAATTTATAAGCAGGGCAGGTTCATCTAGAATTCAGTTTATCCTAAAAAAACACAAATATATGGCTAATATATTTTTAACATTTTCCTCATTAGTCTCAGTAAATAGGTTCTTTTGTGTGTTTTATGAAACATGATTCTAAGTGGTTGGAAGGTTTTAGTTTCAAGAGGAATGTGCTTTAAAATGTTGGTTATGTTATTATTTACTTTGCTATAGTCAGTTATCCCTTGACCTTCAAAAAACGTTTGAAGGCTGGAAATGTATGAACTAAATTCTGCTCTCAGAAAAACCTGTAAATTCTCAAAACAAATACTCAAATAATTATACTTCCTTGGATTTATATAGTTATATAAGAAAAATCAGAATTCAGGATCACATTTCAATTTCTGCAATGGAAAACAATCTGACAAACTAAATCTGACAGAAGTAATAATTCCTATAAGTAATACAGATATTTTTCTATAGGATTATTTTATAGTATTAATTTATTTTGATAAAATTTAAATGCTTCCAAAACTCAGTGTTTATTATGAGCTTTTTTTGGTGTTGCAGGGTTTATTAAAAAAGTGAAACTTTTGCATGAAAACCCTATGAAATGCACATGTGTTTTCAACAATCTCATTGCTCAACATATTTAGGTAATTATGTGGAGAGGTGAGAGTCTTCTTCATTACTGTCAAAACGAGTATCCATTATAATGAGCCTTTTTAGCTTCCCACCCCTGCCCTGGAAATGATCTTCTCTCAGTGCCCTGGAGCAAAGCTGGCCATGCTTGCTTTCTCTGCCAACTTGGATTTTCCTTACACAAGGAGAATTCCCAGGAGTTTTACTAGCTCAGCATTAATATAACAGATCAGTGCAAAGGAGCTATATTAGGAGCCAAAGGTTTAGAATGATATAGTTTGTATCCCATCACAGTACTTGCAATCTTACTTGCAAATTGTTTTCTCAAAATTTTTTTCCTTTTTTTTTTTTTTTATTGCATAAGCATTATTATTTTTTTCCATTTTAATAATGGCTGAAAGTTTCAGAATGTGGTTCCAGAATGAGGTTCTACTTAAAACATAATTTTTTACATGTTGGAAAAAATTAAATCACCATATTCACCTTCCAAATACTGTTCTACCAACATTTTTATAGAAAACTTTTAAGAAAATTGTGCTCACTGCTGCCTCTTACTACTAGGACACTATGTCTCACTCTCCATTGTTCTGTTCTTTGCTATGGAAGTTAAGTCAAAGAGTTACAGTTATTAAGGTTGGAAAGACTCTTTGAGATTACCTAGTTCAACTTTGTGCAGGACCAGCTCCAAAAGCAGACCAGGTTTCTCAGGGATGCACTGAGACCCTCAACAATGATGGAGACCCCCCAGCCTCACTGAGAAATCTATTTCAGTGCTAAATTGCTGTCACCACAAAAGCTGTCATACTAATATCCAAACTAAGTTTTCCTTTTTGCCACTTGAATTTTTGCTGTAGACATCACAGGTGAACCTGTCTACCTACTCCATCATTACTTCCTTTGTCACTGAAGGCAGCTTTTTTTTATCCCAGCCAAACACTTTCAGCTCTCTCAATGCCTCCCTGTAGCTCATGAGCTCCAATCACTGATCTTCTTGACTGTCCTCAATATGTCACTCTCATACAAGGGAGAACTGATCTAGACATTGTGCCCTGGATATGTTCTGGTAGCTGAGCTAGGGGGACTCACCACTTTCCTCACCTGAAGGAAGTTTTTTAATTGTCCAGTATCCTCAAGTCGTCCTTGGCAGGGCTCTTCTCAATTCAGGGCTCTTCATTCAAGCAGCTGTATTAAAACAAGCTGGAAATTTCTGGGATTGTTGTGAGACCCTTGCAGCAAATACAGGTAATGTCTTCCTAATGAAAACCAAGACTAGTGAACAGATTTCAAGGAGGCTTCAATCACTGTTTCTTTTTGATCAGACAGACCAGCAGAGGCTTGACACCACTTTCTCCTGTGATCTCACCTCTGATCATCACTCATAAGGTCTCAGCAAACACGGCCTGTTCCTTTGCAGAGCTCCATATGTATTATCCATGCAAATGCTGCCCATCCATATCATACATCTGCATCCATCCTTGTATTCATCCATCACTACACTCTGGTTTTGCAAGCTGCCCTGCCAATAACTGCATAGCTCTACAGTTGTGCACAAATCTTCAGAAAAACCTTTCTGTGATGTCCATGCAGATGTTCACAGGATGGGTTTGGGCTTATAGTTTCTTACAAGCTATTTCAATTGTCTGAATTTCCAGATATTGGCATTTAATATTCTCATGCTAAATGAGTATTGTGTTTTAACTTACTTTCCACTTCCTTTCATGCTTTTAAATATATTCTCCAGAATACAGTCTTCAAAATTTGGAGTCAAAGGCATTTAGTTACATGGATCACTTTTATTCTCCAAACTTAAGATATTAATCTTACTTTTTTTCAGTCATATGGTACCTTCCTGCATTGAAAGGTTTGTTCCAATCCTTGTGCCTAGATTACACTGCCATATGAAGGAGACATATGGTGCCACAATCTGGGAATGGGATAAAGACCACCAGATCATGTCACATATCTTGCATACCAGCTTCTAGTCACTGGTAATATAAAAGTGAAAAGATCTTCTAATCTGTACTAAATACTTCAAGCCATACTGTTTGTGCTTGGTGCTGCTTTGCATCCCATTTCATTTTACCTGATAAAACTAAAATGCATGTACAAAAAACTGAATTTTTTCAGTCGCATTATATTTGCATTCTGTGGTTGGTACCTTTTCTAATGTTACTCTATCTGTGATATATAGATCTATCACAATTTCTGTTACTGTGCTCTAAATTTCAAGACTTAAAAAAAATGATGAATCTAGGCATTAGCATTCTCGTGGGCCTGGCCATCAATATTTCATCTAAGGTAAACAGCAGTTTTGCCTAATTTATTGGTTCTCATTTTGTCTGGCATGTAGAAGCTAAATTCCCCTCTGCAAGGGAAATTGCCCATCTGCCTGGAAAATGACCTTTTGTGCTCTGCAAATCAGTAGGGACACAAATCAAAAGGGACACAGTTGGTTAATATTGTAGAAAAATTACTTCATTTGTCACTAACTAAATTGTCATGAGTTTGACCCATTTTGAGATTAGTTAACATTTGCTTCCTTCCTCATGTTTCATGCATAATTCATTTGGATTCTCGCTGTACTTGCTCCATGCTTTTGGAGTGGGGATGTTTTGTACAGTCACTCTCAGGAGCAATAGCAACACAACATTTGTCAAAGTGTCATAGTGAACAATGAAACCTTATTATATGCCACTCAAAGAGCTGAATGAAAAGCACTGCACTTTTATATCCAAATCTTGGAAGGTGAAAGACAGAAAACAAGTTTTTCTTGCTTTGATTGTCTTCCAGTTTGATTTGTTCTCTGAGAGTTCCCACAAAAGTCACTGCCAGTATTCCTGGTTTTGATCTTGCTTTGCTGGAGGTGTTGGGAATTTCGCCAGTGATTTCACCGTGAACAGAAATAAACTGCAAGTGAATAAAAATTGCTCATGTGTAAGAGTTTACAAGATAAGATCATCAAGGGCAGAGACTGTCGATTTTGTTTGCACTGCAGAGTATGGAAGGTATTCCTCATGATGCACTAAAAAAATATGGGAGAGTTGAATGCTGCATACATAACATTGCTGTGCTGCAATCCCCACCAAATAAAAGGCCAGTGCACACACAGGAAAAACAGGCAATATAAACAGTCCAGATTGGCTACTGAAGTGTACATAGGAAGTTATAATTTCTAATTTAAAAAAACCCTCCAAATTGAAGACTTTCACCCTCTCTTTTTCCTTGCCTCTTTCTCTTTTGCCTTGTCCACCTACCAGGATATATGGCTCTTTTCTTTGCTGCTATGGTGATGAAGTGCCTGTGCCCCCCAATCTTAAAGACACAGAAAAATAATTTAATGTATTGAGCATATTCTGAATACTTAAATTCCCTACAGCAACAGCTCTCTTCTCAAAGTTTAGTCACATTCTATCAAATCCAAACCTTTCATTAAAAAATTAGAAGAATCAAATGTTCATTATCAACAAAAACTGTCAACAAAGCAGGCAGTATAAACTAGTTTCTTAAGGTAAGAGCATGCTTACCATGGAGTAAAGGAACAGAAGCATTAGTGTTCACGAGTTTTAGCTGTCCCTTCACCCAAAATTCATCTTAGAACACAAGTCACTTCTGTGGGTGTGAGGTGAGTCAAGGCAGTGTAAACAGTCTCTATCTAGGCATTTCATCATAAAAGTTGTATGTGATCAAAGATGATAAAAACTTTGTCATCCAGGAGTCAATCCAAGGATGACAAGGTAAAAACATAAGCATAAGCTTTGCCATGTCGATACACGGCCGTACTGTCAGTCATTGTCAAAACTACAGAGCAGAGCAGCAGATCACATCTTTTCCTGTCAAAATGTTCCTCCTGACAAAGGTCAGTGCCTTCATGACATAAATCTGTTATCCTATTATTGTCATAAGTATCACAAGAAGAAAGGAGTCAAATGTTTGGAACGGATAGAGTCAATGCAACTTAATTCAGGAAAGGGCCATATTTCCCACTTCCCTTTGTCAGGCTGCCAGCCATCAGCAAGAGCTTTCCCTCTTGCAATCTGTTTGTGTTCCAGTGAGTAATAGCTTTTTACTGGCCTGGAAAATGACTATCCCATTACTAGCAAAGTGCATTCATAGGATCAAGAGCCTTTTCGAATAGTTAAGTACATTGTGCCCTTTAAATAGACCAGATTTCAGATGAAAGCCTTAAAACTATGGCCAATCTGTTGGAAAATTAAAAACATAGTAAATCTAGGGCTGAAACCAGGCATATTTATGAACTACTCAAATATACAGTCATTTAAAATAGTTTTCTACTCAGTAGAATTTATGAGAGGTTTTTTTTTGCTTTATAAGAACCAATATCTCCAATAACTCATGCATATTTTTAATAGACGGAAAATAAAAAAAATATATAATATCTTGCAAAATTTATCTCAAATTGTTTGTGGCAGTGTTTAGTTTCACATCTATTTGAGAAGATACCAAATCATCATAAGAACTGTGTGCATGACTCTCTTCCCAGTAATGCCAAGGTGAACTGGGAGCAGATGGAACTAAAATGAATAAATGCATGTGAATTTAAAGCTACAGCAAATGGGAACGTTGAGAATACTGGATATGAATATAAATTGGCTAAAACACATAGAAACATGCATAACTTATGAGGAATTAGAAGTTATAGATATCAAGTGTTCTGGATGGAGCTGGTTCATGCAATCAACAAGACTGGACTAAAATAAGTTTCATTCTCGTGATCTATATGACTAAAGATTTTATTTTGAAATAGTCATAATGTTGTAGCCATGCTAACATAAACTTAAGTAAACAGGATAAACAGTGACCCAGAATTTACAATCTAGTGTAAATTGCAAAGCAAATTCTAGTGTAGATTTTGAAGGGTCTGATTATTCAGACAGAGTACAGAATTGCAGTGTTGGAGGATTGATTGGACTATTTTTATCTCTTACTGGTTAACTTTGTGAGCCACACAAAATTACTTTTTTTTTGCTGTTGAAAATCAAACAAAAGCTTTGCAGTTGAGATACATAAACCACCTGCTGGTCTCTCCTTCTGAGTGAAAGGACATCCAGGATTTACAATTCTAATAACAGGAATTTGAAAAAGGAATGGTAGAAAAATTTATTTTTTTCTTGCTTTTTCCTATCCTTTCTAGAATATGAAAATGGAAAAAAAATCTTTCAAAACAAAATTGCCATCAGTTTAGATAAGATAGAGAAAACATGGTCAATCCTGTCTTTACTCCCTAGAGAAATTAATTTAAAGTCTCTTTCCCATCCACTCTTTTTTCAAATACATTGGTGCCTTGCCTCCTCCTGCCTTTAGTAATACTGGAGAAACTTTCCTGCTAAGTGTTACACAGCTTTGTACTTTTCAGAAAACTAATATATTTCCCCACAACTTCCTTCCTTAAGATATTTTATGGGTTCCAGCTGTAGCTCTAACCTCCTCTTTACACATGCTCCCTTTAAGTGCTGTTTCTCCACAGTGTAGCAGGCAGATGTCAATGCCTTAACAAACTTGGAAACAACCTTAAGGGAGCAGTAGGCATTACAGGCTAATGGGGAGATATAGGATGTCCCCAGAGAGAGAAGACTGACTGAGACCTCACTGGGGTCTTCAACATCCTAGTGGGGGAAGCAGAGAGTCAGGTACCAATTTTTTCACTCATGATCAGAGTCAGGGCTTGAGGGAATGCCATGAAACTGAGTCAGGGGACACTTAGACTGGATATCAGGAAAAAGTTTTTTTCCCCAGAGGCTGGCTGGAATGGAATCCCCAGGGAAGTGGTCACAGAACCAAGCCTGGAAGAATTCAAGAAGTGTTTGAACTATTGTCCCAGGCACATGGTGTGACTCTTGGAGGTGGTGCTGTGTAGGGCCAGGAGTTGGACTTGATGATCCTTATGGATCCCCTCCAAATCAACATGTTCTATGACTCCATGACTCTATGAAATGCTTTCACTGGGGTCTTTAACTCTACAGGGAGTTACTGGTACAGTATTTCTGAATTATGCCATAAAATTTAAGCAAAATGAGACACAAAAGATGAAATGGGTACTTGGATCTGAAACAAGGAGCTCTGTCTCCATGGGCAAAAAATTTGATGAGAAGGTCAAGACTGACCTCTGGATTTGCTGTTAGTTACTAGGAAAAAATGTATTTTAAAAGGGTCTTAAACTGGGTGCTGCAACTTAGGTGTTTATTCTGTAATAACTGAGGTGGTAAGGACAGCTGCATTGAAATACAGATTGCACTTACAGACTCACAACTTCAGCCTTTAAGGACATCCCACATATGGAAACTGAACTTAAATCAGTGATAATTCAGCTTCTTACTTTTAGGTTCTTTCATCCCTCCCAGAACAATTAGTGATGCATACCTGAGTTGCTGAAAATAAATGTCTAAGCCTGTCTTTATAGTACTTTATTTGATTGTTTTATCATAGAAACACAAAGGCCAAGGTATTTGAGTGAGAAGCTCTGTAATTAGAACTGAGATAAATTTTTCAGGGTGTAGAGTCTAAAGCACAGTAATTTTTACTTTTTTGCAAATTCAGACATGAAGCCTTTTTCCTAAGTGTTTTCATGGGCCACTTCCCAGGTACCTTGTAGCAATGAGTTTTAGAAGCTCAATAAGAAACTTATGAAGAAATAAGTTTTTCATAACAAGCTTTCCATTTTCTTTCCTTCAAATCTATTCAATTTCCCCTTGCTCTTATATTAGAACTGAAACTTGAGTAGTAATGCCAACAATTCAATCTTTTCATCTTTCTTGGAATTATATGCCTCTGTTTTTTACTGGTTGTCCTAAAATTGCATGAAGAACAGTAAGAAGATATAATATTTTAATACTTTTAACCTATATTAAAATCTGTAATTTTTAGTTTCATTAATCTCAGGTCTCAGTTAAATATGAAAAGCAAATAATGATAACCTTCAGGAATGATGAAAAAAGCTGAGGAACTAAAAAATATATTCCAGCAATCTGGAGAGAAGTTTCAGCTATTGTTTAGAAATTAGTTGTTTTATTATTCATAAAAGATAAGATCAGAAAGGCTTTCAATCATTATTAATTTCCTCTATCCTTTCTGACATAATATATAGGAAAGTTTCATATGCTGATCAGACTTGGGACAAGAAAAGGTAATAATAGCAGCAACTAATATATTTATTTAATAAAAATCTAAATATTCATCTACAGTTAGGGTTAACCAAATTCTGAGGAAGAGGGTGGGTATCTTGATTTGTTGCTGGTACATGAAGTTATCATTAGACTAGTTATGTTCATATATTCCACAATCATAGTTTTGATCAGTGTTTATTTATACACACATTTATATATATGTACTTTCTTTTTCCCCTTAGGAAGTTGGCTGCATTTTCAGAGGATTTTTTCAGACATCCTTCTGGCTTTATTAAGGTAGGAGTACAAGATATGGACTATATGTATTTTAAAACTCTCTGTCATCAACTTTGATGCACAGCAAAGTATAAAATCAATTCATGAAAGGTAGGTTGTGTCAGAAGAAAAAAAAATGTTGTCAAATGAAAAGAGAGGATAAAGTTATTAATTTTATGCTTTGATATGGTACAACCAGGTGAGCTGGTTTTGGAGGTTTGTGTCACCATTACCTGTACCAGATTTGGGGTGTTTGTGCATCCACTGAATATGAGAGGAGGAAGGACAGAGTTCCTATATCTCCCACTCACTTGTATTTCCTTAGCTGTTTTGTTCCTGTTGCCATGACCAGATTCTTATCACAGAATTCTCTGAGTTGGAAGGGACCCACAAGCGTTACCAATAAAAGTTTAGGTTTTCATAGGAATCCTGGCACTGCAGATTTTAGGAAAAATTAAGAGAGATATGAACAATAAACTAAAATGAAGAATATTTCATGGACAATTTTTAAAACCAACTATAAGCATATTTATGGAAGCAAGGACTTTATATATTATCTAAGCCTTACCCCTATTTACCCAATCTCCCAAATCTGCTAATGGAATCCCTCTTCCTCCCCTCAGCCCTAAAATAGTGCACATTTGATAAAACAATATTGTATAAAAGGAGGGGGAGACTTTATATTTCCTCATATAAGCTGCCATGGTTTGTATTGTTTATTTTTAATGGTGCATTCCAGATAGGTTTTACATTAAGTCATAACCAATGGTCTTGAACAAAATTGCTCAAATCTTTTTGTTGTTTGTTTACTTCCCCATCATCCACCCGACAGAAGAGCCATTGAGGAAAATGTGTAACATCCCTGACATTTAGAAACCCTAGTAGAAAAAGCATGTGCTATAGCTACCCACTCAGTGAACATATGTGGAACAGTTTGTGTGTAGAATATAGTGTCAAAAATGAAATCCTTGTTTTTGGCTACTGCACATGCAGAGGAGTCAAGATTGTGTGGAACCGAATTTTAAGAGTGTTGTACTGTGTGAGTGTAATTGTCACTGTGGCCTTAATAATGTAAATGCCCAAAACATGGTGAGATACTGCTTGGAATTTTGCAGCCACAGTCTATCTCACATGTCCAGTACCTGCTGCCTCAGCCTGTCCTGTTTACAGCAGGCTTGTGGCTTCTGTTACCTGTGCTGCTGATATCAAATCTTTCAGGAGCTTGCACTTGCAGAGCTGAGCTCCACTATGTTCTTCACACATCCTACACAAAATCCCCATGGTAGAAAATGGACAGAAACAGCACTACCAGGCATTCTGCTTAGTACAAATATGTCTAAATCCAAGCACTTTAAACTTTCTGATCAAAGAGAATTAATTGGAACCAGGCTTGAGGGTGTTTAATATTACAAGATTTCAAGTTGTGCAAAGAGGCTCAAAAAATTCCTTTGTGAGCTGATACCATAAGGCTACAACCAATTCTGCAATCTCAGCTACCCCTTGATGCCATACATATGCAAAGGGTCCCCAAGCTGAAAGAGGGGTGGCTGATGCTTTATTGATCTCTGCAGGATGACTTTGGCACAACCTAGTCTGCACCCTGAGATCTTCATGGCTAGGAAAGAGTCTGGCTTACCTTGGGAGGCATCACAGAGCCCCCAGCCAAAGGTCAAGACTCTAGGATAACACTGAAAGCCCAAGAGGGAAGGAGACAGAGTTTCCTGGTGGGATCTATCCAACTGTTTATTAATGCAATCAAGTCATGGCAAAATGGTGTCAGTCACTCAGAACAGGAGAGAGACACATGCTGAGTCCTCTGGGCTGATTCCTTCTTTCTCCCAGATCTGATGATGGATTTTTCATAACCTGAGTTTAGTATATCTCTGTTAAGCTGTAAGCCCCACTTCATTGCTGCCCAGATGAGGAATTTGTAACTTAGCTTTTTGTCTTAAACATCTCTTCCAGATAATTTGCTTTATTCAAAAGCTCCCTTCCCTCAATTCTGCTCCTTCCCTGCAAACAGACCGTCATCACCTGTTCTCCACTTGTTTGCATGCTGATAGCTCTTCTCCCCTCATAAATTCCATTAATTAATGAATAGTCAGCAGGGAATTGTCTCCTCGGGCTCATTAAGAAATGGACACTAAAATGATATGAAAGCAGCTGCCTCCTTTCTGTTATTCCCTTCTGACGGCTACTGCTTTCCTCATCACTGCTAAATTATAACACTGCTTTGATTAGCAGTCCTGTTGCTTGCTGCAGCTGCATTTAGAGATGGAAATTTTAACTATACAGTCATGTTTAATTGATATTCTTATCAAACTGTTAGCATTGTAAAAAAAACACAGCACTCCAATACATCAAGCTTGTGTATGTATATTAAATTCTGTTGGAATTTTTTGACCTTGTAAGCAGATTGAAAAGACATGTTTCTTGATGCTTTCTCATAAGTCACTGATTATCAGCTGAGCTCATTTGGGAACCAGATGTAAAATTTGTGAAAAATCTCAGGCCAGAGATCATTCTAAACAAAAACATATTTGATTACTATCCCAGTGCCTAAGTGTGAATGCTTATTTGTATGCTGAAAAAATTTAGAAATTATTTATTTTAAAGCACGGGACGAGATCTGATTTTTTATAAAAGAGTCCAAATCAAAAACTATTCCCCACCAAAAGAGTGAGCTTATGCCAGATAATCTATATCATGGCTGGTATAAGTTACCATAGTAGAGTGGTGTGGCCAGACTTGCCTATACTCAGGGTTTAGGTTCCAGCTCATCCCTTGCTGAGGAAACATTACTCATAGAACAGTCCCAGTCAGGACAGCTTTCTCTACTCTGAAGTTGCTGAGACTTGCTGATCCTCTGCTAGCACAGTCTTTGAACAAGAGGTGATAGAATCCTGGAGTCATTCAGGTTGCAGAAAACCTTTGAGATCATCAAGTCTAATTGTTTATACGTCACTGCCAAGTCCACCACTAAACCATGTCCCCAGATGCCATGTCTACATGTTTTTTAAGATTTCCAGGGACAGTGATTCTACCACAGGCCTGGGCAGTCTCTTACAGGGCTGGACCACTCATTCTGTAAAGAAATGTTTCCTAATATCCAATCTAAACTTCCCCAAGGGAAACTTTAAGGCATTTCCTCTTGTTCTAAGAGGATGTCTTGCAGCTTTGAGGTAATGTAACAAGAATTGCTGTTAATTGGCTTTTAGTGGTTGGTGCTTTCACTCAGATAGAATCAGATCCCTTTCTGGGATCTGGGACTAAGTGTTAGACACAGGACAAGGGGAAAGTCCTTTGGTCTGATGCTGACTTGTGATGCTGCCCGTGTTCCAGTTCAGCTCAAAAGACAGAGGGAGAGGTTGTTTGAGATGGAGTATGCCAGCAAGCTTCCAAAATCAGAACTAACAGGAAAAGCTCTTTAAACCCTAGCCCTGTGAATAATATATTCAACACAATTCTGAATTTATCAAAAATGTATTGGAAAGGCTTCAAACCTCTTTTTTTCCCTGTTCATTAATTTCAGAGCTGAACCTGGACTTTGATTACCAAATATAATCATATTTTGATGACAAACCCAAAACTTTCAAATTCAAAGGTGCTACTTTATGAAAATAAAAACTCCTTTCCTGTCCTTGAAGACTGCTCAACTTCAATTGGAGAGATTTCTGTTAAATGTTTCAAAGTTTGTGCAGGATGATTACAGAGTTTGTAATTTACCTACAGTACTTAAACCCCACATTTTATTTCATATGAGGATGAACACTTAAAGGGAATCTCCCAGTCATCTCCAATTTCTACATTATTGAAACATCTATTCCTGTTATGCTGCACCCTCAAGTCTCTAACTGTGAGATCTTGTTTAGATTCAAACTAGAACTTTTGGTTTCATTTCTACTTTTAGAGCTCAAATAGATTAAAAAGTGGGGTGATTTTACTAAGTTTGATGTGAGAGCCTAACTTCTTACAGAGACCAATAAAGGTGGGTACAGAAAAGTCTTAGATGAGACAATTTCCTTGTTGATCAAGACAGAGATCTAGGCTCTTGCTGTAAACATCTTAAATTGCCCTGCTGTGAAGGACCTCAGCTTTTCTACTCTAGGCTTAGCAGGGAAATCTGGCCTTTGAACTGAAATACTGAAAAATAAAAGTAGTTCCCCCCAATCAACTCTTCACTTGAAATGCTCTCATGTTTTGCTGATAGTTGGTGTTGTATCATGCTAAATACTGCTACTTTGAGTAAATAACTGAAAATCTTCCCTTTTTGTTTCAAGTATTTAGTTTCATTCTTTCTTTGATAGCCTGTGATTACACTGTATTATTCTCTATTAATTGAATCATGGCTCCTTTTGAACTGCCTTGTAGAAGCAATGAAAACATCTAGAGAGTTGAGTATATTACAGATATCACAATATATATGTGGAAGTTTCACATCTCTTATTAGGATAACTTAGAAATCACATGTCTCTATCATTAAAAAATAAAAAAAAATAAAGAAATCATTCTCTGTAGTAATTTGTAACTTGGTACCATTGGTATGGACATCTCAGCTGCCTTAAATTAGATTAAATTATTTTAGGCCTAAGAGGATGATTCATGGGCATGCTATAAAGATTTCAGTAGATTTTGGCTTTAATTCAAACAGAGTAGAACTCTAAAATGAAACAAACAATTTTCTTGAAATGTAGTGCACATCTATTCATTGGTGCAATACCTAAGTTTCAATTTAAATTTTTAATAGAATTTTTTATAACAGTTGTGCTCATTAAAGATGTCCAGTTCCATCAGACCTTCCCTTTGGTGAGGAAAAGTCTCTTGAAAGCCATTCTCTAACTCAAGGATTAAAAAAGGCAGACAGGGTTTATCAATTCACTAGATATAAACAGTTCAGCTCAGTTATCCTGTGGCAGAATTGCTTTTATCTTGGGAGGTTAAATATTAACTTATTCCATGTATGTAAAAAATTTTACCTCTTATTAAACCTTTCATATGTTCCCCATGCCTACATCTCTTTTTGTGTATACTGATCTCTAACCTACCACCTGATCTGGGCTGTTTTTCATTTAGAAATGTACAGTGTATAGGTCCATAACTATTGTGTTTTGGCAAAACAATTTGTAATTAGAGCCCTACTGTAGGTCCTATGATGAAAATTATTATTCTTGTTTTTCACCTCACTATCTGAAGAGCCTTTCTTCTGGGTTTACTGGCTGTGGTTGACAATGCAGTGCCCTGCAGTGACTCTCCACTCGGTCAGGAATATGAGATTTTTGCATGGCAAATAATTTTTGGGGTTTTTTTTTGACACAATTGGTATTTGTGCTTCTTTGTAGAATATGATAAAAACCACTTCTGCAATACATATCCAACAACTTTTGGAGGAAAAATAAGCTAGGATTTAGTTTTTAATCCAACAGATTTCAAGAAGGATCCAATATGTGCAGGAAATTACTGACATCTCATCTCTTTCCAGGCAACCATCCCCTAACATTCCTAGATATGCAGACATTGTGTTTTCCTCTTGTCCAGAATTATTTCACTCTCATCAAAGCCCCCATGACAGAGAACTTGCTTTTTTTTTTTTTTTTTTTCCCCTATGTCACTCATTTCTTTGTATATATCCATGTTTATTTTTGATAATTATCCTTTGGCTAATACCAGTATCAACAACATGTACCATTTAATTTCTCTATTGTTAATTCTCATTGATTAATTTGGATTTATTTGGTTTTTAGAAACCCAGAAACACCCATCTTTTATATTCATTGCCAAACTTTTAACTAATTAGTTAGAAATTTAAATCAGTGGGAAAAAACTGCCATGGGAGAGGATTAATGTGAAGATCATGTAGATAGGTCATTATCTGGGCTAATTGCATTATTTGGACTAATATGCTGTATAAATGAAAATAGGTTCCTCATCTATTCACACAGATGATTCTAGATTTCTGAAAAAGTAAATGTACTTAAAATTTTATGTAAAACTTGCTCACATCTTCAAGAAAATAATATATATTCTCGTTTAGGTAGACTCCTCCTTTCTAGAAATCCATACAAATAGGTTAAAGGAAATGGCAATAGTGTAAGTCATTATGTATAAAATGGTCAGGAGGGAATGCATTCTAGCCATATTTTTCATTACATTCAAAGGCTCTGGAAACTAAATGGTATTACAATAAGTTTCACTTTTTCATTTGTGATTTTCTATTCTGACGATTTTTTTCAAAATATTACACCAACGTGACCAGAACATGAGATCAGCATTCTTTCAGAATTCAGCTGGATACTGTGGTCACATTAGGAAATGACACATCACCCTGATTGCCTTTTCAGAATGTTTATCAGCTAAGGGTACAGCAATAAAATGTTTAGTTGTTAAGGTCAACAGGAAGGTTCCATCTTGTGTCAAAGCAACATTGAAATCAAGTACCTATTATATAACCTAGGGGTTATATAATTTATTTTAAAAAGTAAGCTTTTCCTCACTTCTTATCCTGCACATTTCCAGTTATTTGGAAATAAATTGTGCTATTTTGGCATTGAAAGTCATATTTACCCAGATAGTAAAAAAGGTTTTTACTGGACCTTTAAAGCAGAAGTTCACATCAAACCACTGCCAAACCTATCAAGAGCGTATTTTTCAGCTCTTTAGGAAGAAGGAAATTTGACTTTTGAATTATAATAATTAGAATTATTTTGATAAATCACACAATAGAAACGACGTGTAGCTGTTTAAGGAGAAAAAATAATCACAAATATTTTCCTTCATGTGTGGTTCAAAATTTGTCAAAGATAAAATAAACAGATCTGCATCCCATGCTAGATCTGAAAACAGCTTCACTAGCAATGAAAATAAAGATATCAAAAGGATGAGGAGTTTCCAAAGCCATGAATGTGAGTAAATATGAACAGAAGGAATTTAGGGTTATTTGGGGTTATCACAGCAACCCAAATAAAATGGATTTTAATGTCAATCTGTTTTTGTGGGATGCAAATGAAATCCACAGATGCTTTAGAGATGATCAAATTTAACAGCTCCGAAACTTTGTGTATTTAAAAGCACAATATAAATTTTAATGGGCATTTCCATATGGGAGGTTCTGTGGCTGAAACTGCAGAGCTCACTGGTGCCAGTGTTTGTGGCACTGGGGCTAGCATGGAATGTCTTGCAAGGACAGAAGGGAAAGCTGTTATCAACACTGGGACCAGCACCACGGCAAAATGCTGATTTCCAGGCACTGCCACCTTCCACAGCCCTCAGCCCTCCTGCTCCTCTTGATCATTATCAAGTTTCTTCTTACAAAGAAAGACTCATTTTGAAACAAATGACATTGCACTCTAAGCTTTCTCTCAGTGAAAAACAGTATTCAGGGGGTCTTGAACAGTGGCCAGAAAAGAAAAAACAAACAAAATTGAATAGCTATTACATTAATATGATCACAAAGCACATTGGTTGCTGAGATTGTGATGATTTTTTCTCTTTGTACTTAGGTTTATGGAGATTTTAAAAGTCGAATCTGACAAATGATCAGCCGTTGACAAAATTAATGATATTTTCAAATTTGGAGGGGGGAAAGGAATAAAGATCATTGCATTACAGACAAGGTGTATTTAGAAAACTCAGCTTCCCCTGGAGCTTTGTACTCCACATAATTACATTCCACATACAGTAATTGAAACTTGTGAATACGTCAAACTGTGTGTTTTCACAAACCTGCAGTAATCAGCTTAAATTATTTAAATTCACTATTTGACATAATTGCTATAAATATGACAGAAAAAGATATTTCTAGGGTATATTGCTTCATAACTCTATCAAATGACTGCCTAGAGAGATAACTACATTGTGTTCCTATGGAAATCTGCAGGATACCAGTACTGAATACTTGTCTTTCCACAAAACCTCTTTAAATGTGCTAAAAGATCAACTGAAATTAAATGGAAAGCTCTGTGGTCTGGGACAATCCACATGCCTCTCTGATTCAGAAATTACCATAAAATCAAGCACTTGGAAACTGCTGGCCAGCAGCTCAACAGCTGTCATCAGGACCAGCTCCAGCGAAGTCAGAAAAAACAATGCTGATTTTTGCCAACAGAGAGTTCAGATTGCACGTCTGGGGAGAGCACATATGCTGGGCTCCTGACACCTTTGCAATAGACTTGTCACCTCCACAAAGGCTGCTCTGAGACCAGAGGTTGTCCTATTTGTTGTGTGTTTAATGTGAGAGAGAAAAGGCTCTCTAGGGGCTCATGAAAGCCAAATGCCAATTGTAGTTTCCAGCCCTTCTGAATCTTTGAGATGTCATGAGTGTCAGAGAAAAAAAAAAAATTCCAGCACATTTGCTTTAAGAAGTGCTGTGTAGATGGAAAGGAAAAGAAGAGGGCAGGGGTTGGAATGGGTTGGGGCATCATAAATTATAGTTGAATGTTTCCCAACATGCAGTTTAAGGAATTATTTTATCACAGCCTGCTGTCTGACTGACCAAAAGGCAAATGGGATATTAATTGATAATGTGTATCACTGGTAAAAATAATAAATGGAGTAATTGCAGGAAACAGATACACAAGAAAACATTTTATTAGGAAACATGAGAACTTTCCAGAGGTCTTTTAAAACATCTAAGTTCTAACAACTCTTTGATGGCCCCTGGAGTTAAGGTGAATTGATGAACAGGAAAGCAAAAACAGAAATCATGCAGAAAACCTTTTTCACCACTTTAATTACATGTTTGTGGGGGACAAAAAACCAACCAAACCACAAAAAGAATTGCAGAAACTGCTTCAGCTAGAAAGTAGAAGTAAGATTTAAAATGGAGTATTTTCTTTTACTTCATCCCTCTGACCGTATGGTGAAAAGATGAATTTAAATTTACTAAATAATCTTGTCTTTCCCTCAAGAATCAGAAAGCCTTCTGGACATTTTCTAGCATTGTGGATGTTCAGATGACACTCTGTGAGGATGATGAGGCACTGGCACAGTTTGCCAAGGAAAGTTGTGGATGCCCCATCCCTGGAAGTGCTCAGTCAGGTTTGATGGGTTTTTGAGCAATCTTGTCTAGTGGAAAGTGTACCTGCTGTTCTATGGTTATATTAAATGTATTTGAAAGGAAAGGTAATTTATTTAACATTATCTTTCTAGTTTTTATTTTTTTTTTTTAATTGAGATACTGTGTGCTTTTGTCCTGCAAACAGACTGATCTTTACATGTATATGTATTTGGATAACCACAACATTTTATTAAAAAAAAAAAAAATATATCTATTCAACACCTAGTTCAAAAAGAAATTACTTAAAGATTTGGCTAAATATCCCAGTTGTGAATCATGTATCACTGCTTCAACTGTTCCACAGTTAGGAGAAGTAGTGGCCTGGCAAACCAACACAACCATAGTCTCTCAAAAAGCAAAGTGTCTTCTAGCTGCAGAATGGCCAGTGGAGCTCTTTGGTGGCAGGCAAATAGCTGAAGCTAAAAACAACCCAACAACCTTTTTTAATCAGTGCAGTGATTTAAACAAATGCTACATTCACCCTTTATTCAAAGCCTAGAGAGTCTGAGAAAAAGCCTCAAGCCATTGCTTGTTGACACACATGAATGGCTTTGCAGAGAATGTACATGGAATTCAAACTGTTCAAAAAATAACTAATTCAAAAATTATAGTTAACACATTGTAAGGTTAAAGATGGTCAACCAAAATAAGAGTGAGAATACAGTAAATCTAACTCATTTTGCCAGTTTTTTATTAGCAACCTCTAGAACTCTATTTTTGGACCAATTTGTTTTTTTTGGTTTTTTTTTTACTAAAAAATCAAATGAAAGATCTGAGCATCAGTGTTATGAATTGTCTTATGGGGTATTTCAACCTCAATTTTCCAGCATATCTTGTTAACTCCTACTAGTGATTTCTTCTAGTTCTATCTAGTTCTATCTCTAGCTCTTCTTGTTCTATCTAAAGTGAATTGTTTATTTTACAACCCTTCTAAGCAGGCATAATTTGTGAAGCATCAGGATTTCATACACTCTTTTGCATTGAGGCTCTCTTACTGTTTTAAAATGTATCATAATCTTAATGTCCTTTTCTGCAATTTTGGTGATATGATTTTTATATGGTATAAGCCAAGGGTGTACTGGGAGTCTAGCTATTATATCAATATCTTAATCTGGATAGATAATAGATTTGGAGTTCCTATTTCTTTTCACGCCTTCTTCAACCTGACTGGACATGCTGGCAGTCTGGATTATCCTCTGTTACCCAGTGCTAGCTTTCTTATGGTGTACCAAGACTGTAAGATGAGCAGGAACATCCAGCTCTTTAAGACAGAACATTAATTTGGAAATTTGGGAGAAAAAAAAGCACATTTTGTTCTAAATGTACCCTATGAGCTAGGAGACATACTCTTTCCTTCTTTCATGGATCCATTTGGAGGTATGGGAACTTTAGGGTTCCCATTAAGTGGCTTCATATGTTGTCAGAGAGGATCCACCAGAAGAAGGAGTAGCCATATGGATATCCTCCAACCTTAGCAGAGGATAAAGGCAGCACAGCACTGAGGGGCAGGATATCCTCAGATACCTTCCAAGCCAGTAACATGCACAATCCTAGAAATCCCTGTACATATCTAAATAAGATTTTAAGCAATGCATATGCATTCATTTGTTCAGATTGTATCAACTAATGGGTTTTCTGGAGTGTAAAGTGCAGTTTAGAAGTCTATATTCAAAAGTCTGACCCCATGTCTATAAAACCTAATGCATTTTCCTTTGTACTCTACAAGTGGTAAGTGCAACAATTTGATTTCATTTCATAAATGCTTTCACAAGCACAAACTTCATCACTGATCCTTCCTTAGTGTGTTCTGGTAAAATTGTATTTCTGACTTTGAACTTAGCATGCCATGCATCTCTGTACTCAGAGTGAAGAGATAACACAAATATCTTCATCTCACCTTAGCTGAGGGAGGATTTCTGAAAAAGGAGCTCTCTACTTCTTTGGAACCACATTCTGGAATACCATTTTTCTTTTTTTTTCTTTTTTTTTTTTTTTTTTTTTCTTTTCTTTTTTAAATGGCATTTCATGAACTCCTCCTTATGCAGCTGAAAAGCTGCACTCAGTCAGCGCTGTTGTGGAGCCTGAGCATGCAGGTATCAAAGAGCCAGCTGTGTGACTCACAGGAGTTATTTTCAGCTTTGGTAGCTAATGTGGGAAAGTAGGACAACTGCTTAATAATCCTAACCACCAGAAAGGAATTACAGCTGTGGAGACAGAGGTTCATCTGATCAGTGGTACCCAATGTGAAGTGAGGCAGCATGCTTGGATCAGAAATAATATTTGTAGCTGGCTGTCAAAATTGTCTACCAGTCCTACGTTGAAAATTTGCTTTCTTCTATTCATGCCTTCACAAACACTCTTCAAGAGTCTTTCCAAATGAGCAGCATCCTTTTCCCTGTCCATAATAAGGGGTCAAAATCACACTTAATATTCTAGAAGGTTTCCTATAACCTCAAAGAGTAATATGTGAAAACAAGCTTCCTAATGATTGGAGAGAGATTTTCAGTAAATTTAATTAATATACTTAGTACATTTATTTCTGTTGTGTCACTAATATTAGCTATACTCTGTGCCAGAGACCTAGGAGACAAAAATATCTCAAACTGCCAGTTGTTCTTATAACAGGCTTCACCTCTCCCCCAGGAAATCATAAAACCTATTGATTCCCAGAATTTGAGAGCTACAGAAAAGGGATAGCTTTAGAATGGACCCATTTCTTTTACTTGTCTCTAGATATTCACTGCTGGCTCAAAGTGAAGCCATAACACAGGGCAAAGCAGACCTCTTGCCTAAAGTGCTATACCCTCTTTCATTCTGTAGCTCAACCAGACTCCACAGAATAGTCAGCCATGCTCTGTCCTGTGTTTTGCCTTTTGAAGGAAAGGGGACAAAGGGGGGTTATCTGCATCCCTGCACTGTTATGGATTCACTGGAAGCTGGGCTGGGTTTCCTGTGTGTAGTGCATTGTTACTCAAAGCAGCAGCAGGAGCACTGGGTTGTGTACTGGGAGTGCCAAATTCAGTGCTCAGTGCAGGTTATGCCTTGCTGGTGCTCCAGCTCTCCCTCTGACACGAGTTCATCCTGCACCAGGAGACACAGCAGGAAAACTCCCCATTCCTTGGTGGGAGATGTCCTAAGGATAATTAATGCTTGACCTGGAGGCAGATACAAAGTTGGCTGCTCTATCCTGTTGCATCCTAGTCTCACACAGTAGATCCTGTGCAGGTGGCACAGGCTGCAGCTGTCCCATCCTGGCAGTGCCCATGGCTGCGTTGGATGGGGCTCTGAGCAATCTGATCCAATGCAAGTTGCCCCTTCCCAAGGCAGAGGGGTTGAACCTAGATGGTCTTCAGGGTGCCTTCCAATCTAAACTTTTCTATGATTCTGTGATTCATGGAGAATATTTTTGATCTATGTTACCCATCACACAGCAAAGAAGTATTTGTGCTGCACTGCCCTTTGCTCAACCAGGATGACCTTCATTTGGATCACATTATAGTCATTGTGGGAGAAGGGAGTAGAGACAGGTTAGCCTTTAGAAAATGTTTTAGGAACCTTTGTCTGGGTGCTGTATAAAGTATGTTTTGAGTTTTGGCATGCCCCTGTCACTTTTATTTATAGCCTCCTGTCTCTTGGTTCCATTCTATGTGAGACAGAAGGGGTTTTCTGTGACAAATTAAAGAGCAAGCAGAGATAAAAATGCCAAAAATCTTGGAAATTACATCAGGATGAAGAAAAACTGTAACAGACATTTTAATTCTTTTTATTTTTCTGAAATGGATCTTTATTCATATGGTTGGGTTGGCTAGGCACTAACTGTATCTCTTATAGCTTTATTTTAGCTTAGTCTATAGAAATAACATGTTTGTGCAGATTTCATGGAATTTTTATTTCCTTTGGTATTGATACCATTAGTATCTATTGTTAGGCATGATGTGTTCAGACCTTTCAGATCTACTTCTCAAACCAGTATTTTCTTGATGTTGTTCCTCTTTATTTTGATTGCCATTTAAAAAATGTGTGCTTTATTGTTAACTGTTTTATTATTGTTTTGTTACTGTTATTTCTCAGTTACACAGAAAATTGAGTTTTCTGGGCAGATAGGCAGTAGCTACAGGTATATTTTTGTATTTTATATAAAAGGTATGTTACCTACTCATCCTCAGACTGCTTTGTGCATTTAGAGATTAGAGGGAGAGAGCTCATCTCTGATATCACTGCTGGCCCTTGCTCTTGCTGTTCAGTCTTGTCTCATGACTTATACATGAGCTACTCATTCACCTACACAGTCACAGATCAGAAAAAAAATTCCAAAATGTCAAAATGTCATTCAAGAAAGAACAGAGAAATCTGTCAGGCACTCTAAGACACTGATGACAGCTATGACTTACAGCCTCTGGTGCTCTAGCAAAAAGGGGAAAATAAAGATCCTGTGGATTATGGACCTTATGTTGCCATAAATTCAATGGACCTTTTCCCTCCCAAACCTTGCATATGTATAACCAGGGAAAATGACTATTAAAATGTTGCAACTGAGAATGGAGAATATTATCTCTTTGCTTTGCATTCACTTTTGCAGAGGAACAATTTGCCAGTTGGACTTACCCTGAGTGGCATTTTCTGATACAAATCTCTGGTGTCAAAAGGCAGCATTAGCTATTTTCTAGGGTAGGCACAAGCAAATACATGTCATTATCTCCCACTGAGGAATTCAACTGAGCACCCTTTCCAAGTTGCACTTGCATCAGGGCACAATTGTTGCTGGCAAATGCTAACACACCCTTTCCTTTACACTTCATTTGTTGCCTAATCCATCCAATCTAATGGCCAGCTGTAGAAAAGCCACTACCTTCTGAAATGAAAGGTATTTCTTTAAACTTTTTGTGAAAATGACAATGTCCATCCTAAACTTCTGTGCAGGGACTGTATTTATAGTGACTTTTTTTGCATGCCCCTCTCTCTCCCCCCTCTCCCCCCCCCATACAATTGCAAGCAAATTCAGTAGCCAGGATTTAAGGTCAGTTTGTCTCTTGAGCTTGGTCTTTATATTCAGGAGGTGGGACAGAAGTTGAGAGACAATCAAAGCTGATGACATTGTATTGCTGCTATAAAATGTGTTTCCACAAAAGAGAAAGTGCTTTTTTTTTTAGGATAGGCCTAATAACAATTTTAGCTGTTTTATGCACTAATATCCAATCTCTCCAGAATATAATTGGTTGTTCAGTTCCTCACTCATTTTAAGTTATGCGTAATTCATTTAACCTAATGTCAGGATGAGAATTCAGCTGTACATATACAGGCTTTTTGTACCATTTCAGATATCCTGATATACCCAAGATATCCTCACAGACATCACAGATGTAATACAGGAAATTTATATCCCATTGGAGCAACAGCAGAAAGATATGAGCACACAGTTCACAGAGATATTAACTCTGATATGTGAGAAGAAACCTGAATCCCACCCTGGAAGTTATATGAGGTCAATCCTATCTTTAGAAAAACTAAATAGTAGCTTTTAGCCAATTATGTCTCACAAACATCCTGTAATGCTAAATGGGGTTTATAAAATGATGCAGATAAATTCACATTTGTGGTGTGAATTTTGACATCCTTTGACATAGTTTATTTTGATAAATATGACTTTTGCACGCTTGCTACACACTGGAAAAAAAAAAAAAAAACAAAAAAACAAAAACAAAACAAACTGCTCCATTAAGGACAGACTTTAAGGTAAAGAACAAGGTACTTGCTGCTGTAAGCTTCATCACAAACTGGCACAATGTAATTTCTTTAGAGGAACTGCAAGTGTCTGGTTGGCTCCCAAGATCACTTCTAGCAGTGCCATCTAGGGGCTGCAGCCACTGCAGGGCTCCCGTGAGGAGAGACTGCCAAACCCATGTTTCTGTCTCACTGGCACAGCTAGTTCAATAGTTCAATAAGATTCATTTGGAATTTTAATATTTCTTTGTTCTGTGTGCTTCAGTGAATCTTTTAATTTTTTTTTTTTTTAATCTGAAATATAGAGACGTGACAAAAAAGAAAGTGGTTTTGACTTGATTTTTAAATGAAATGTCTCGGTGAAAAGCTGGCTTGCTGAAAGCAATGCAAAAGCTTTCATTGATGTCTATGAGCTGAAATTTCACTTGATTACTTTTCCTATTTAAACACATTCCGCTTTTAATGAAATACATTTACATCTATAACATTTGAGACAGACAATTCTAAAGCTTAATCTTTCTGTAGAATCTTTAAACCTGAGTTGAAGAGTTGAAAACAAATCAGAAATAATAACCAGACATTTATGCTTTCCACTCAAGAGACTGTGCAGAAATGCTTTGCTCTTTTTTTGTTTTCCTTCCCTTTCCAATACACAAAACATTTCATCCATCAGTAGCTACTGCTTCAGAGCCTTAAAGGCTCCATAAATCCTGGATTATCTCTGCAGTCTCTAATAAGAAAGAAAATATTTGAGGTATGACCTTCTTCTTCTTCTTAAATTTCCTAGTAAACTCACAAGCAGCTAATCATATCTGTAAAATTAAAGCTACAGAATTAATAGCATCAGAAGAATTATCAGCAGATATTTTGGACCAGCTTCAAACAATCATCTCCTTGTTTTGTTTTTCCCTCCTACCTTTTCTGCTTTAAAGGCTTTTGAGCATAAAAATACTCATGATAATGTGCTCATGGCCAAGCTACCCATGGATTTATAGAATAAATTACAAAATTATGTGGAAAACTGAGATACTGCAAAAAGCCAAAACACTGTGAAGAAAATGCATGTTTGCTTTAATATTGCTATTAGCTTCCATTATGTTACATCAGGAATGGAGGTACTCAGTACACTGTTTTTTAAAAAAAACATGAACTGAGGAATAGAATAAGTGAGAAGGAACAGAAAAGGAAGACCCTCTGGAGATTTTGGAGATTGCTGCTCAGCTGGTTAGCTCCCAGATTTTATCCTCAGCTGCCAGCAGCTCAGTCCTACACAGCACTCAGAGCTGAGTATCACCACTCTGTACTTGACACAGAGACTGTTAGAATTCATTGGCATGGGACTTGGCTGAGGAATACCCAGTTTAGCAGCTGATGATTAAATTTCTGCCCTGAGCTTAATCTGAAAATACCTGCTCAGCTAGGAATCCTAATGCAAACATTTCCTACATTGCTGGCCCAATAAAGTGGCTTTTCTTGTTGGAGATAAAGTGCAGGTGATGAAGGGAAGAAGGATTTCTGATTTTGAGCTTCCAAAGTGATTTTATTTTTGGTTCAAACCAGACAGCAGTTTTACCAGTTGTTTTGCTGTTAAATTCATAGCTGCTTTCTTGGGAAACCAGGTATGCTACTCAGCTACTAGGCACCTTAATTGCATGTAAGGCTGTGGCTTCTGCAGACTTCCCATCAGGAGTATCTGGGGACACTGAGATTTGTAAGGTGGGATGTGAGCACCTGCCATGGCTTGAAATGGGATGGTCTGAATAAACCCAGCAATGCCTTTGGAAAAATAAATCTGAAAATACATGCTGTCCTAAAGCTTTTGATAACCAAATCTGCCTTTCTACAACCTCCCACAGCAGTGATTTACCTTTACTGTTGTGAAACCCAAGCCCATGGAGATGAGCATGTGTGGGAACTAATCATAGGAGGCATGTTACTGCCCTGGAATTTCCCTCCACTACACTTGGAGTGGGGATGATCCTCACCATGGCACCCTGGAGACATGGAAACAATCACAACTGTGTCCTGCATGTAAAGGGACAGCACAAGTCAACAAAATCTATTCTATGAAAAATTGTAGGAGCTCAGTCTTGCTTGTCTCACTGTATTGTCCATCCACTTATGAGGATTTGATTTGGTCCCCTGCTGTTAATTTTCATTCATCATAAATACCATGGTGACTCCTTTCAATACAAATGCAATTCTGCTGTGCTTGATTTTTTTTTTTTTTTTTCCAGAAAAACTGCATAGCTGAATTTGAAATAAAAATAAAGATATGATCATAGAATCACAAAATGCTTTGGATTGGAAGAGAACTTAAAGATCTGCCTCTCTTAGAGCCAGGACAAGGGAAGGGGTCCCTTCCAGATCAGAAAATGTCAGGTGGTGTCACAGGTTCTCACGAGAATCATTCACCTCTCTCTTGTGCCCTGTGTCATCAGCTTTGCTGCTGTTACTGTTCATTGCTTTTGGTTCCCCCAGTTCTCCCCTCCAGCCCTTCACAGGAGAGAGATGTGGGAGGGAGGAAGGTGAATGAGAGGCACGTGGTTTGGAGTGTTTCAGTGGGAATATTAAATTGAGGAATGCCATTCCTAACCTACAACAGCCTGTGGAAAAGCTGTGTGATTTCTTTTTCTTTTTTTTTTTTTTTTCTTTTTCCCCCTCAGGGAAATTGAGGAAGCTTAACATTCTTTTTCCTCCAGCATTAGACTAAAGAACACTTGTCTGTGAAAGCACACCCACCAGGGCAAGAAATAATAGCATGAATACATTTCATGTGACAGATGAATGTTTATGGAAATATCTTCACAATATTTCTTTCTTTCTTCAGAAGTACTGCTTTTTGTGGATAATAAAATTTATTAGTCGAAAATGAAAAAAAAAGTATAGTTACAAAAAGGCATTATCAGCTTTGTATCAGCTTCCTGATTATTATTTTTCTATCACTGGTGATAAAACTAAAGATGCTGGAATAACTCTTTTAGCTGAACTCATGCTTGTACAGAACATATTTCTATGTAAAATTTAAAGCACCATCGAAGTGAAGGTATTTTTAATATTAAAATGCACTTAAATGTCTGTTGTTGTGCACAGCCTACTTAGGCAGAATACCTCTGTTTAAATTAAGCGCAAATCACCTCCTGATTTTGAAAGAGATTATATTTTCCTGGTCACTTTAATAAAACTGCAATTTAGTTCTACACACAAATTCCATGGTTTGAATCAATTTTAATTTATCACTTTTTCTTCTTGGACCCATCTAGTAGAATTTTTTAGTAGAAAAATCTGGTTTTGAATAGAAATTTCTTTTCAAAGCAGGGGGAACATCCATGGATTCATTCAAAGGATTCCACGTTACAATATCACCTGTGGTTGCTTTTAGATACCACCTTCATGTCAGTGTTTACATTATTTAATGGCCATTACAGTGTTGCAGGGATCCTCAGAAAGTGTGGAGCCACAAGAGGATTCCAAGTTTGCTGAGCTGCCATGGGGATTTATGCCTGACTCACCTGGTAGAAGAATCAAACCATAGAATCATGTCACAGAATGATAGAATGACTTGGGTTTTTCTGGAAAAAAGGGTACAGCATGTTCCTATAACCTCAGAAAGAAAGAGAAATGCCTTCAAAAGAAGAAGAAAAAAAAACAAAGGGCTCAGATAACTGAGTGGTAAATACAGATATAAGCAATGCTTAAATAATTTGTATTTTCCATGTGAAAGAGAATTTCCATCCTTGCTGTACAAATTCTCCTTAATCTGCTTTGTTATACATTTACATATCAGAGCTGAAGTTCATTGAAGAGCTATAGGGCAGAAGATTTCCATTGTGTTAATCACTTACAGCCCTAAATTCACACAACACCAGTCCTTTGTACTTGGGCTCACAGAGCCCTCTACAATCTCCCTCCAGAAAATCCCATCACACAACCTTGGAAAAAGTATTTTTGGGTGTTTACCACATTTTGGATGTGGATTAGCTTCTGGTGCCTTTCAGCAAGCCCCAAGGCATCTCTGAGTGGTGCATAGCTGTCAGTAATTCTGACCCTAAGGTACATGGAAATTAGGAGAATACCCATAATTTTAGCAGTTAAGTGGGGAACTATCTTCTCAGAGTAGTAAGGGCACAAAACCCACTAACCAGCAGCTATAAGCATTTACTTCTGAGATGGAAAGAGTAGGAAGACTTGGATTAGGCTGACTCAATATTCAGTGTTTCAGTGTCCAATATTCACCTTTCTGTAGCTTTACAAGGGGTCTCACTGTAACCTCACAGATCTGTGCCCATTCAATCTTCCACTAATGTTCAGTCTTCAGAGTGAATTCCAGAGTATAGCAGTTCTCTTTAATTAATGCTTACATGTATGAATTAGGTATCTATGACAAGATGTATATAACTACCTCTTACTATATATCATTGCATCTGAAGGAAAGAAAAGATTTATTATTCAATAATTACTTTTCCAGATAGACTAAAATATTTTTCCAGGTCTTTAATATCCCTCTTCAAAGACTGTCAAATATCATGTCTTTTTTTTTTTTTTTTTTTTTTTTCCTAGCTTTTTCAAATTTTTCTTTGATTTTTTTTCTATATTCAGTATGTATATCTTCTTTCATAAATTTTATTTGACAGATATCCTAATATTTTCTCCATGGTATCTCCATGACATGCTGACCAACTTGCAACTTTGTAGATTTTTAAATATTTCCTTAACTTTCTTTTTAATTCAGGAAAGTACAAAAATACAAGATAAAATCCATCCCTAAAATACAAGAAAAAATTAAAATTGCTTTAAGTGCACTGCTGATTCAAGACCTTAATTTCATTGGGAAGAAATATTAGAGTAAAAGCTTTGGATAAAGCTATACATAAATGGCACATTTCACAAATATATATTTTTAGCCCTCTCATATTTTCAGTTTCTTCTCTCTAAGCTTCTTATTGAGCATTAAATTCTTTCAAGCTCTATAACACCCTGGAAATCAATGTAATATTGTAGGTAGAGTGAACCAGAATATTCTGTGTAGATTTTAATTATTCTTTTTATTAGAGTTTGGATTTAGAAATTAAAACCCATAGTGATTTAGGCTTCCTTGTAATTAGATGTAATAATTGGAATTTCTTTCATAGTGTGGTGTGCCTTTGTTTTGAAGGAAGAACAATATTTTATACCTAGTGATATTTGATATTTATCAATTTTCCAACATTTCCTTGTGGCTCTCTCTACTGAAACTTCCCAACACCATCACTTGGAAGTTATTCTGGCAATGCCCATCGCTTTTTACAGGTCAAGGAATTTTGCACAAATTTCTTACTTTCCTTCCATTTCTATGACCACAATTTCCTGATGGCTCAAAAGTGACTTTGTGTGAGGGAATGATGTTTCTGATGAAGATACAGCACAAACCAAACAAAGCCATGAAAATTTGCCCCAGGAAATTTGACTTTTCAGAAGATTGAGGTCTAACATCACAAACAACTCTCTCCTGCCACATTCTTCCAAATCTGTTTTTTGAGTAGTTTTGGTTGTTTATTTCCTGTGCTCATGTGGCAGTTCTATGGGTCATCACTTAATATGAGACTGCATAAAGAGAATGAGATAAATAATTAACTATTTTGTCAATATATTAACTATGCAGCTTGGAAGTAAAACTGGTTATTAACAGCTTTCTAACATGTACCTTTTATAAATAATCCCTTCATGCTGACAGCTGGAATTTTCTGGTTTTGAGGACAATCATCCTCCCTCTCATGGGGAAAAACTAATTAAAAGTGTCTCTTCAATCACTCCTCACCATCCAAGGATTCTCTAGTGATGAGGGTCATCTGCACAGGGCCAGCATTTAAGCATATTCACATTAAGCTAAAGAAAAAAAATATGAACCAAAATCTAACTTATTTTCTAAAAGTGTCTCTGAGATGTGCTCATTGCCCTGATTTTGGATCTTCCACACTATAAGATATTAAAATCCAACATTATATTGTCATTATTTTAGACAAAAAGTCTTAAATCAAATTCCAATCTGCATTCAGGTTTTGATCAGCTAGAAATATGAAGTGATAGATAAATTATCCATGTGATATTCCATGTTCATTGTGCAGATCAGTTGATTTATCAAAATAGCATCAATGGGTGTATTATATTGGTTTCATACTTGGTTCCAATGTTCTTCTGCCTTTGCTTCTCTTTTTAATATATTTTTGTAGATAATGTCTCATTTTCATGATAGTAGCAAATTACTGAAGCATATAAAACCCCTGCAAATTATTTTTTATATTGAGTTTTTAACCTTTGATCCAGTATTCCAAATTTTCTAGAAGAAGAAAGCAGAAGTGGAGGAAATGGAGGCTTCACAGTATAGAAATCAAGGCATATTAAAAAAAAAAATAGAAATCAAAACAATAAACCAAGAACTCCATGGCTGAACAGACATCAGAGTATGGCAAAATTAGGAGACAGCAGGCAGAGAAGCAAAACTGAGCAATGTAAGGTATATTTCCACAGCTTTTTTTAATCTGTATTTGTTCCAAAGTTTAAATATCCAGTCTGGGGTGAAATTCAGGTAAATTTAAAAGCCTAGAAGGAAGGCTTCTATATTTTTTGCTGTTACTCAGACGTTTCACTAGAGTTTCACAATAATAAGCGGTTGTCTTTTATCTAAATGGCAAAATTTCTAGTGTGAAGGATGCTTGGATGTTAGACAGTGATGGCTAGAGAATCCATCTCAGCAAGCAAAAGCTAACATCAGTAAAAGCAACCCAATAGGCCAAGGCAAACAGATGAAATAGAGAGGGGCTGAGGGAGCTTGTTTATCCAGCTGAGAGTGAAGAAAAAGAAGGAGGAGACTCTTGTCTTCAGATACTTAACAGAGAGATGTAGGGATGAAAGAGCAAGGCTCCTCTGGGAGTTGCACAGCAAAGAGGCTGTGAAAACAAGTTGCAAAAAAAGATAATTTTGGTTAAATATAAGGAGAAAGAGGGAAAAATCACAATACATAGAAACAGGAACCCAGAGAAGATGAGTGAAGTGATTTAACATATACACTGGAAGTTCTTGTAATGAAGAAGTTGGACTGGGCAATCTTGGAGGTCCCTACCAATCTATTGTTTTATGGGTATGGGAGAGGGTCTGTATTAACAATTTAACCATGCACATTGTTTCCTAATAACAAGTTTGAGCCCTAGTTTTCTTTTATGCATATTATAGATGTAGCCTATAATTCTCTCAGTTTATGATAATCATCAGTAATGCATACATTGATTTAACATACATATTTACCCTGCTTTAATATTTCTATCCAGCCCACAGCACCCATATCTAAGGAACAGGTGATTTCAATTAGATTACACTCTTCAGCCATGTTGTCAAAAAATTCAAGCATAATTTAATTTTTGTAGGAGAGATTATAATGACAGCTCCATTGGCCAAATGATGAATGTACTTTTTACTCAAATCTACACAAAATTGCCTGGGATTGGTCAGTTGCTTTGTTTTGTAATAATCAAATTCTATTCTGCAGTTTCATTTCTTACTAAGATACTTTGCTCACAGATTAATAGAAGTCGATATTGTTGAGCATCTGCTCAGGGTCTGCAAGCATAATCAGGAAACAAAAATAATTTCAATCAGAAGATAACAAATTTTGATTCTCTAAAAGCTTCTAAATCACTGATAACTGAGGTTTCTGCTTTCAAGATCATTGCTTTTCCCCATTACATGCACTGAAATTATTGTTTCCTAAAAGCAAATAAAAGTAAAATTAAATATTTTCTGATAGAAATGATAATTGGGCACTTGTCAGTTAAGATGGTTTTATTTAAACAAAATGTACTCTTGTAATACTGCATTTCCAATTCTACAATCCCATAATCTTCAGGCTGCTTCTCTTCTCCAAGTCATCAAAATTAAAGGCAGGTGTTCAATTTAACCACCAGAAGGGATGAGTTAATGTTGTAATTATTAGTTGCAAAGGATTTCTAATTAGAATTATAAAGTATTTTGTTGTGAATAGATGCAGGTAGATGTTCATAAGAGTGTTTTTTTTTTTTTTAATGAATAAACACATATCTCCAATAAAATGAGAAGGACTTGAGCTCCTAAGTATGTTCAAAATGTCATTAGAAGCTTATTTTTGTCTCAGGGCAGTAATTAAAAATGTTCCTTTGTATGAGATTGAGATTTAAATTATTATCCAAGCTTGCTGGTAAGAAATATCTATTACTAATAAGAGTTTATCATCCTCCTTTGTTACCAACAGAATGGAAAACATTATATTCCATTGTAGCATTTTACCCTGCTTTTCTATTTTCAAGTAGAAAACAAAAGTATTTTTCACATAATTCTGACCTAACAACCTTGTTATTAACAATATAAAATATTTAGTAGGCATAGATTTCTTTTTTTCTTTTTCCTCAATAGGTACTGAACACTATATTCTAAACAACATTTAATTTTTCCATTTAGCTAGCACTTTTTAGCTAGCAGTTTTTATACCTCATGAATAGTTGCCTACTGCTTCATTCTTCAGGTTTTATGAATTGGTCTCAAATTTGTGTGCAGTAAGTCATGCTCTTTTGTAGACTGCAAATCTTCATGGGGTTTTGACGTTTGTTTGTTTGTGGTTTTGATTTGTTGTTGTTGAAAAATGCAAAATTATCAACACACAGTATAAAAAAGTCACCTATAACAATATCTTTATTATGGACACCTTTCAATTAGCTGTTAATAATCAGGAAAGCGATTTTGGAACTGCTATAGGAGTTTCTTTGAAAGACTAGAAAGACTAGTATCAGTTTTTGATAAGAGAAATAAGCTATATTGTATAACTAAAAAATAGGGTAGAGAACAGATGGCTGTCTCTATTTCATTGCATGGTTCCTTCTGCAAATTTTTAATGACACAAGCACTTGTCATTTTATGACAACAAAAATATAAGAAATAGGAGAGAACTGAGAATAATGACGTGGAGGATCAGAGGAATGAAATATCTTACATGAAGAAAAATTGTAAGGACTTTTCCCATTGAAAAAGAGATGATGAAAGGTAGGATCATAAAGTTGGTCCACAAAACTGAAGACAATATAAGTGTATCATTTCTCAGGATGAGTGGAGTCTACCCTCACCCTCGAAACTACAAGGAGACAATTTCTATTAGTGGATATTAAAACCTATGTTTAAAAATATATTGTACTGAAAGGAGAATGGCTCTACCTACCATTTGTAATCTGCTGAAAGAATTACATGTGATTTTGATGGGAGTTAATATTTTTCTACTGATAAATAATAGACTTTAATGGCAGAACACTTCGAGCAACTGCAGATCCTTTTTCCTCTAAATATATTAATCTATTTACCTCATAACTTCTAAAATGGCATTCTGACAAGTAATCACTGTTCAAAATAACTTTTTTCTTTTTAAAATCTAAAGTAGAATCATGCAATGATGGAATCATTTGTGCTGGGTAAGACCTTTAAGATCATCAAGTCCAACTGTTAATCCAGCACTGTTAAGTCAACCACTAAACCACATCCCTAAGTGCCACTTTTATATAACTCCATGGACAGTAACTCTGCCACTTCCTTGGGCAGCCTGTTCCAGGTCTTGACAGCCCTGTGAGTGAAGGAATTTTTTATCAGCCTTCTATAAATGGAAGAGTTTGTTGTCCTGTGTCTGTTCAGCTAAACTCAGGTGGCAAGAAGGACACCTGGTCCTTCCAGTTCTCTGCATTTTCCTCTCCTTCTTTCCTATAATTTTCCTTTCCTTTTTTTCTATAACTAGGGGCAATTTTGCTGATCCAGAAGGAAAGCTTTGAGGACCCCAATTATTTCTTCTCCACAATGATTATGGATAGATCATGATCATTTAAATATGGATTAACACACATATATATTGGGATTTATTAATACCTCTTTTTTTTTAGTAATTCTTATTAAAGAATATAGCTCTTTATAAAGCTGGCCTAATTCAGCTTTTTTGAGGCCAGCAGGGGATAACCAAGTAGCTTCAAAGTAGTAGGAGCAGAACAGAAACAGAACTACTGTGTTTAGGCAGAGTAAGACAGGTGTTTCAATTCATAATCTTTTCTTATACACAACAATAAAGTGATAGTTTATAAAGGAGCACTGACTTGGGATGGGAAAAGCAAACCAAAAAGCTACTGCTTTGCCTAGTCAATCTTTCAGACTTCAATTTTTTTTTTAAAGTTTTCATTTTATTTGGTGGGGAGTTTTCTGCTGTGCTTTTCAATTTATTTCATGGTTTTTTATTAAAAAAAAAAAAAAAAAGCAAGAACACTGAAAGTGTGTTCACCCCATTTCTTTTATTCTTTATTTCTAGTTTTTACAAATTAATATCTTTCTACTTTATTCAGTGGAATAATAGTGAGAAAAAATAAAGGCTTTTGATTTCTATAAACTTTATAATATGTAGTTCACTAATCCAGAAAATATATGAGCAGTCTGAAATATTTTCTTCCTGATAGAGACTTTACAAAAGAAACAAAAAAATTGCTAAAATTGATTCTGTACTTGTTATGATAATGTTACAGTGATGCATTCTGTGTTGCTCACTTAAATGAATTAGCAAATAAAACACAAAAACACACCCAGATTTTCCTTGCATTCTTTCAAAATACAATACTATAGACCTGTGGATTTCTGTAAAATCCTTGGTTGTGTTGGTCAGCTGCTGTTTCCATGAAAGGCCCCATTCAAACACTTATTCTGTTGTGTTAGTGAGTGGTCTTCAGCATCAATGAAAGAAAGGCAAAAATGTGCTATTAATTTGTAAATATCAAGATCATATACACATCAATTTGTGCAGCCATGGGGTTTGAAAACAGCTTAATTAATTTCAATTTCCTATTAGTGAAATCAGAGAATTTGTCAAAGGTAATTGCTAGATGAATATTATCTACTTTGGACTTGAGAACACGTATAATAAAAACAAGTTCACAATAATTTTATGGATTAAAGTGATATTTGTCTGTTCACCTAGAAAAATATTAAGTGAAGACAGCTAAAATCTATAAACATGTAACTTGCTTTGGGGTCTTTCTAAGATCTGATTTTGTTTCAGTTTTCAGTGATAACCATGAAAAATAAACATGTTTGATTGGGCTGGTTTTGACTGGAGTAGAATTAATGCTCTACACAGTAGCCAGAACAGGGTTGTGTTTTGAATTTCTGCTGGAAACAGTTTTGATTGCACAGAGCCAAAGCTTTTTGAGCTCCTCACACAGCCCAGCAGGAGGGTTTGGGAGCAGACACAGCCAGGAGAGTGACCTGAGTGAACCAAGGGATATGGTGGTGTCCAATAGAAGTGAGGAATTATTTATTATGTATTTATTTATTTATTTTTTATTTATTTATTATTTATTTTATTATTCATTTGTTTTCCTTATTATTTCCTTATTTATTGCTTTTATCTCAGCCTATGAGTTTTCTCACTTTTATCCTTCTGATTCTCTTCTCCATCCCCCTGGGGGAGTGAGCAAGGAGCTGGGTGAGGTTAGTTTGCAATTGGGGTTAAACCATCATATAAAGAAAGCAATAAAGTTGGATTTTCTATGCTCTCTACTTCTTCATTAAGCTTCTTAGAACAGAAAAATAAAAGCAGAAATCATTAATGAAGTTATATGAAAACCTAATAAATTTTTTCTCTGCCTTAAAACCATAATTTGTGTTCTGACCAGGAAAGAGGGTTCAAGGTGTACCAAACCCTACAGAGGGATAGAGTACAGACTGCATTCTTGTATTACATGTGTTACATTAACTGTGCAGAGATGGCAGAGTGGGTGTTTCTGTGGTCCAAAGAATAGATAAAAAATGTCCTGAGCTTAAGAGCACATGCATAACACTTCTGAGGCACAAGGTTGTTGAGGCATTCAAGACACAAGGCATTGGAAATGGAGGCTGCTGCACTGTTGTTTTCTACTAATGAATTTTTTTTTTTTTTTTTGGAGATGAATTCTGGGCTTGATGAGAATTTGGCTTGACACAATATGATTTTTTTTTTTTCTCTATGTTTGTGTATTTTTCTTTTAACAAAATAAAATAAACATATTTTCCAAAGCAAGGAATGATTTATCCAGCTAAATCAGAATCTCTTTACATTGAATTGTCATGATTCATATAATTTCACTGCAGAAATCTCCTCTGTGAATGTCTATGTCAGAGCTATCCACATCTTATTCCCAAAGGAGAGAAACAGGCTCTTTCAGGCTGTGATTTAGTGTATCTTAAGACAGATATCTAAAATGCATTATATCATAAAACAGCATTAACTGCCAATGTTGTGGAATAAATCCACAGCAATTCCCTAACAGGATACTTATTGTAACATGGTTTTCACATGGCCTTTTGACCCCACATGTGAAATCACTAGGATGACTAAATCAGAAATTTAATTACAAGAATTAATTTCTCTTACACATTGCTTCACAAGTTTTAAAGAAAAGCTTAGAGATAAAACTGCTGGCAAAACTTTATTTTACTAATTTGGCAGGTCATTAATAAGCATACTTTAGTGTTATTTCTGAAATAATTTCAATTTCAGTATTTAAAGAAACATAAGTTCCCTGATGGGAGACACCATTTAGCCCTGTATTTGGTCCCTAGGAGGGACAATAAGAGAAGATGCCTATAGAAATCATTGAATTCTGTCACTGACTGAAATTCTCACTTTTTCATTTCCCCATCATCCAGAGCAAGGGAGTTTTTTGAGATATTACTGGTTACATTCCTGCCTTTTTGAGTTTATTTTAATGGATGTGCAGTCTATGAATTGTTTTGACCAGTTTCTCTTGACATCACCTTTTGGAGGTTCCCTTTTCAAAAGGAGTTTCAGATTTTTTTTTTTTTAACTTATCTCCTGCAAGATTTAGAGAGTTTCCCATATTTCTTGTAGTAGGATTTTTGGGTTAAAATAACACAGAAACAAGCAAATAGTCCTATATTCCCTTCAACTTCTCCCTTTTGACTCTGCTAACCATTATTCTATTCCTTCTCAGATTTTCCCATCCAGAGCTCCTCCCTTTCCCAGGCAGCTGCTCCATTCCCTTTGCCATTGTGATTAAGTTACTCTGAAGCTTTTTTAAGCTCCATAACATCCCTCTTGAGTTGAAGAGAGCAGATCAGCATTTCAAGCTGTGGATACATAAGGCTTTTAAACTGCACCAAATAATGCTTTCTCTTTTGTTTGCAGTGCCTTTCCTGATGATGCTCAACATTTCTTGAACATTAGGATTAATACTTAAATAGTTTCAGATAAATGTCCCAAACCAGGACCAAAGGAATCCTGGTTTTCCACTGGCCATGCAGATTATGAATATCCCCCTGCATTAAAACCTAGATGGTGTGAAAACTTCCTAAAATTGAAGAAAAGAATATTCCATGCCTTCTTCTGAATTTCCTGGACTCTGTACCTAAAGCTGTTTAGCATTTGGAAAGACCTAGTCTAGTGCTGTAATTCCCATGGATCTAAGTGAAATCTGAAGATAGTTTTATTTATATCTCGTGCTTCAAGGGTAAAATTTTCCTTGTTGAGGTTAAATGGATCATAAGAGATAAATGGGTCTTTGCAGAGGTTTAAATCCCACACAAAGAACAAAATCAGTGAATCAGAAACCTTGATGTGTAGTGGTTTTAGCAGGAAATATAAACTTCCCAAGAGTGCAAGAAACAGTAAAATTCATTGAGCTCACAGAGAGCCTCAGTTTCCTTCAAGGGTTTTTGACTAATTGAATACTACTTGGACCTTTGTTCAGAAAAAGAAATTAGAAGACAGACATGGTACTTGAAGAAACTGATAGTAATTGCAGCTACAACAGAAATGAATCAGTAATTCTTTCAATGTTGCATGACAATTCCTCATTAGTTTTTTTTTGGGTTTTTTGACTACATAACTTTTGTTCAAACACTTCTCTTTATCTTGATGACAAATATACTGTGGGGCAGTTTACACACACAGACTCACAAACCCACACAGGCACTCACACAAATTGCAGTGCTTGACAAGGGACAGTCAGGTAAGATGAAGTATTTACTATAGAAGCAAAGAATCATAGAATGATTTGGGTTCAAAGGGACCTTAAAGATCATCTGGTTTCTGTCCCCTGCCATGGGCAATGATACCTTCTACTAGATCAGGTTGCTCAAAGCCCCATCCAGCCCAGCCTTGAACACTTCCAGGGATGGAGCAACCACAAATTCTCTGAACATCAGTTCCAGTGGCTCAAAGTAAATCTTGCAAGCAGAGGGAAATTCTGCCAGAGAAAGCCAAAACACTAAGGTGAGACATTGGGCCATGAAATTTATTAAGCACAGAATCAAAATTTGGTGAATGATTTTTTAATTTTATTTTTCCTACTGAAATAATAGTCATGTGTGTGAAAAAGTCCTCTACAATCACCTTCAAGATATTTTCTAAACTCCCTCCTCTATTCTTTGTCCAAATCTCCCATTACTAATGTGGATGGAAACTTCTCACAACCACCTATGTATTCCACATAGCAGGCAGTGCCAATCCCTCCTGGAAACTGCTGCACACTGACTGCCAGATATTTGTCTTCCTTCTGCATCTGAAACAGCAGCTGTAGGTTCTCACTTTAGTGGATACAAAGGGTGTAACAATGTGAGGTGATGCATCCAATGGAAACATCTTGTAACACCTTAAATCCATCTGAGACAACTTGCAAAATATTGAGAGAGGGATGGGGGTGTAACAGCAAAAAAAAACACCAAAAAGGAAAACCAAAGCAAAACCTCCATTGCAGATACTATATTTCTCTTCCTTTAATATGAACACAAAAGATTCAAGAGGGCAGACAATGCCCACTGTAACTCTGCTTGTTCCAGTTTCTCACAAAATGAGAATAAGATGCTATTCTAAAAGTTAGATCTGGAGATTATTTGTTACACAGTCCTAGTAAAATCGGTGAAGAGAAGCACACACACCTGAAACTCCCAAATTTATCACATTTCAGAAATTCTGCTGTGCACTAAACCAGCCTGTACAGTGTGATTTCTGCTGTGCTGCAGGAGTCCCTTCTTTGCTCTTGGCTCATAAGGTCCCTTACATGCATGATCCATTTTGCCCCCTGAAGGACCTCCTTCAGCAAATGTTTTGTCATATTTGATATTTGATTCTCTTTTTTTCCCTAATAATTCCTTCATTATTGAGATATTTCAGCTGAGGAATGGTTAATCCATCCATGAAACACAATTACAGTCTCATTATCAATGTCTCATTAGTGGATAGTTGTAGGCAGGATTTAATGGTACATAAACATAACTAAATGGTGGAGCAAAATTATCTAATAGCTGATATTGGAAACCAAGGAAAAAATAGAATGAAATGCAGCAAAAAATAAGCAAAAAAGCAAGTAGCAGTTACTGAAACTCCTGAAGGCAGCCTGATGTTCCATTTCTTGATGATTCATTTTAGATTTTTTTTTTCAGTAAGTATGAAGTCAGAAACATCTGAAGCTTTTGTTTTTGGAAGAATTTGTACTGCAGTGGATGCTCTGGAGACTAAGAAACTTGTTCTAATATTTGAGCTCAGCTTGACCATTTTTATGTCACTTTTGTCTCCCCTAGCTCCTGGTTATCTTCAGCTTCTCATCCATTCACTCAGCTTTGTCTGAAAGTGGTAAACAGGCTTTGAATGTATCAAAACTAAATGAACATTTGAATAGAAAGAACTCTATTTTTTTAGGCACTTTTCTTCTGAAGGAAGCTTGGCTATAAATTGTTGCATCATCTGAAATCTCTTTTATATGTTTTTCTGTAGAAAGCTATTAACAGAAATTTAATCTCTGAGTGCAATTTTAAACTATAAGTTTAGTAATTTATTCCTAAAATTATTTGAGGGTCCTACCTCAGTATTCCACAAATAGCTCAACGGCCATGTGAAAAATTTTGTCCCAGCATTTTTAAAAACATTCATATTTTATATATGGACATTTCTGAACAATTCCAAATCTCCTTAAAGCAAAGCCTGTGCCCTACTTACTGTTAAGAATATAAGAATATTCTACTGAGTGAGAGCAAAGATATACTGATGAGAACTCCTAGTCATTCTAACTCTAGTCATTCTAACTCTCCCTTAAATATAAAAGCTACTGCTAGTTGAAAAAATACAACATCCTTTTATCATCCCAATAAAAAACCTAAACATAATCAATTGGTAGTGTTCAGAGAACATTCTCCCATGGATCCAAGTGGTGTTTAGGAGGTTTTCCTCTTTATCTGGAAGGCTGCTATCTCATGCTTTCTCTCTTGCAATGTAGGATCTGTGTTGTGGCTGCTAGTGACCTGCTGGACAGGTGTAACTCTCACAGAGGAAGGTCCATGTCTCAGGGAAGGATGCAATGCATGTTCTGGGTTGTATTTGAACTGAACTGATGGCTGAAATTCCTCCAGTGCCAGAACTGGCTTGCAGTACTTCCCCCATGGCATGCTGGGGGTGGCCTTGCCTTATTGTTTTTTCTAGCAAAGAAAAGTAAAGCAAATTTATTTTTCACTCTTCTTCTGTTCTATTCTAAGATATTCTAGTTAGTGTTCCACATTAGAGATGTGCCTTTTTCCTTAGTACAGCACAGTTGACTTCTGACTAATCAAGCCTAGTGCTTTATGACTTGACATTTCCAGTGTGCTCTCAAATGGCAGCAAAAACATTCTAATAAACAGTTTATATGAAACACTGCAACAACTAGTGCTTATAAAATATATTTCCAAAAGTATTAATTCTTCAATTTAAGTGAGTTAGCTATTACTGGAAAATATGATAAAAGAATAAGCTGAAAGTTAGAATGTGCACCATTCAGTCAAGTTATCCCATCTGGGAATAATATGAATCTTTCTGGAGTTGTTCCCATTAGGGCTCTGCCTCTTTGTCTGTCTCTTTATAAAACCCAGTGCTGTGATTCTTTAAGATTTTCAAAAGGAAAATAGTTGCAATGAATATGAAAGACAATATTTGAGTTCATTTATAAGATATGGGTAAATAGTGGGAAGACACATACCTGTAATTTATATAGTTTTTATAGTTTTAGGCAACATATTGATGTTTAAACCACCATTCTCTCTTCTCTCAAGCATTTTACTTTGCTCAGTTGAAACAAAGTGCTGAGTTAATCAGTTGCAGATCTCTTTTAGCATAGGCAGCTCTTTATTCTGAGAGAATAGGATGAGCACACTGAAAACACAATAATTTAATCTAATAAAATCTAATAATATTTTATCTAAATCAGCCCTCCTCATCTTAGGGCCATTACTCCTTGTCCCTGTAGAAAGTCCCTCTGCAGCTTTCTTGTAGCCCCTTTTAGGTCCTGGAAGGCTGCAAAAAGCTCTGCCCAAAGCCTTCTTTTCTCCAGGATAAACAGCCAGAGCTATCTCAGCCTGTCAATTTAATAAAGAAGATAATGTGGAGGTGATAATCTTTTCTAAACCACACTGTTTAGAAATTATGTAAAGACCAGTAACAGAATTTTTAGTATTATGGCAATGACTTAAGAAGCAAAAATCATAGAACTAAATATCTGTGGTTTATCTTCATCAAATACACCCTCTAATTGTGGGCAAACATTTGAAAAGTATAAACGAGAACAACCCAGAGATTGTGTGGGGGTGAGAGCAGGTGCAGTACAGCCCATGAAACATGGGTGAACCACAGGAAGGGCCATGATTCACTCAGTCTTACATTTTTCTCTGTTTTCTTATTCTTTCCAATTTTATACTCTATCCAGTATAGCTAAAGAATTTATATTAATTTCTCAGAGTGCTGGAGGCTGTTTCTGAGTCATTTGGTAGCTTGTTGCATTGAGCTTCTTGTGTTTCAGAAATGTGTTGTATAAAAATTATATTTCATTTCAGATGATAGTTTTTTTTTTTTTCCTTTTTATGGTCCTTTAGTACTACATGAAGAAGTAAACAGAAACACTCAGTTGACTTACATAACATCTCTGATTTAATAAGCCCGTGTGACAACAACTCTGACTTAACTCTGAAATTAAACAGCCCAAATTTGTTTCATCTCTCCTCCCATGGCAGTCTTTTTGTGCCCTTAATAATTTTCATTGCCCTACTACAGACATCTTCTATTTCTGTTTTCTCTTTCTTTGAAATGGTGTGACCAGAGTTGAACACGAATTTCGAGGGAGGATGTGCCATCAATTTATATAATGGCATAATAATAGTTTATGGATTTGGGACATTGCTGGACTCACTGCATATACTTACTGCAGAATTCTGATAGGTTCACTAAATTCAGGGGATGATTATTATTCTATTAAGCTTTCAGAGGAGCAGAACTGAAAGGTTAAGGGTTTCCCTTCCTTTTTTTTTTCCTTTTTCCTTTTCTTTTTCTTTTTTTTTCTTAGCTTCTACAGTGCTATGTTTTAGATCTATGGTGAAAGCAGTGTTGATAATAGGGATGTTTTCTTTATTTCTGAGCAGTGCTTAGACAGCAGTAAACCCTTTCCTACTTCTTATCCCATCCCACCAGTGAGAAGGCTGGGGGTGCACAAGCTGGGAGGGGACACAGCTGGGACCTCTGACCCCAGATGATCAAATGTGTCAGATTATATGTATTATATATATATATAAGTATATATAAGTATATATAGTGTGTGTATACATATATATATATATAGTGTATATATATGTATATATATATATATATATATATGTGTGTGTGTGTGTATATATATATATATTTATATAAGTGTGTATTTATTTATTTATTTATTTATTTATTTATTTATACTTTTATATATATATATATATATATATATATATATATATATATATATGTATATATTCATCCCAAACCACATCACATTCTTCTCAGCAGTAAAAAATGGTGGAAGAAGAAGGAAGGAGGCAGGGGATATTTGCAGTGATGGCACTTGTGTTCCCAAGTCATCATTGCCCAGGATGGAGCCCTGGTGTCCTGGAGGTGGCTGAACACCTGCCTGCCCATGGGAAGTGGTGAATGAGCTCTTCATTTTGCTTTGCTTACACATATGGCTCTAGCTTTAACTAGGGAGCTGTCTTTATGTCAGCCCATGGGTTTTCTCAGTTTTACCCTTGTGATTCTCTCACTCATCCCACTGGGATCAAGTGGCTGTGTGGGGATCAGCTGCCCCATGAGCTTAAACTGGGACAGGAACAATGTGTGATGCACTTCAGGACAGAGATAGTGCAGAGACAGGCTCTTATCTTACCCAGAAGATGATTGGTAAGCTCTGTAAATTAGAACAGATCCCAAATATTCAGCAATGCTACTGTGCCTCCTGCCTTTTTTAGCCAGTCAGAAAGGGGGATTTTTCAGAGTATTTCACACCTTGTTGCTGTGGATGACTGCCTGTTTCAGTCTCTTTGGACTAGTTTTAATGTGCACCCACAACACATAGTGTGACTATCCCTAAAGAAAATGATTCTTCAGATTCCAAGATAAATATGGTTTTATTTTTTTTCTGTACCTGCATACCTTCAGTATTAGAAATTATTGACCTGATACATTGACCTTTCAGTGGCAGAAGACAAACTCATTATTGAAGAGTGGAAAAACCTAAGACACCACACAGTTAGAGGTTTACAGAACACATAGGAGATTAATATTTTTTGAGAACCAGAATTTTCTTGTTGATTTTTTGGGAGGGTTTTTTTGCTGTTGTGGGTTTGGATTTGGGGGTTGGTTGGTTCATTTGGGGGTTTTTTGTTGGTTTTTTTTTTTTTGTTTGTTTTGTTTTGTTTTGTTTTGTTTTGTTTTTCTGTGGGAACATGCTGGCATTTACATATTAAAACAAAAGAAAAAGATGAGATATTTCACCAACCCTAGTTCCCAATAAACTTTATATTTTATACTTTGTGTGTGACATTTTTTGTGTGACATTCTGTCCCTAAATTTCTTGGAGAATACTTCTTCAAAATTCTTACATGTCCTTTTTGTAACACTTTCTTACATTTTTCTGGAGAAAATAGTTATTGGCAGGTAAGTATTTGCACACAGCTGCAGTGAAGACATTTCCAATTTAAAATAAATGCTCTGCTTTCCTCAAGTCAGACTGTTAGACATGAGTTTTGCTCCCTGATTTGACTAAAAAACTTCTATTAATTTTTGAATGTCATATTCATGAACTGAAATCTAAAGTGCCTTTACTTAAAAGTGCCATCATTTATTTTCAGGCGCATTCAATTTCAGAATAAAAGAAGTAAGAAAAAAGAAAATACCAGTGTAGGCTAATACATGAATCCTGTTCTGACTGGTAACACTCAGGGACTCAGTTTCTTGTTTAACACTTGTAAACCATAGATAGAAACATGTGCCTATTTCCCATCTTTTAGACATCATTGAATTAATGGATATTAGTGATTTTAAGGAAAAGTGAACTTCTACATCTTCCCTTACTTTTGCTACAGGAAAATCCTAGTGTAACCAATGTACTTTTATTTCCTTATAAATCCTTCTGTTTTCTATCTGATACAAGGGATGGTAATCTACACTCTTCTGCACTGGAACATCTTTTTGGCAGTCAGCTGATTTCACATTGCAGTTTCTTTCTTTTTTTTCTTCTTTTTATCCCTTATATGCATATGCTTCCATCCTCCTTCACAGCAACCTTCCTTAAAACCTTTAGCACTTCTGACTATTTTTCTTTCTTAAAGTTAGAGGATATTTTTGTTAAGCATTAATCCAGACATCCTGTATTTTGTACCTGAGCAGAAATTAGCTTATATAATAAAAGAACATCTTTGGACTCGATGATCAGGATTTTTCCATCCTAAAGTACTTTGAAATGTCTTTACTTGCAGGAACCTCTCATCTTCTGGCCTTGTCTGCCTCCCCAGTCTGATATCACAGCTTTTATGTCTACATAAACTATTGCTCTGCATTTCCAGCAACAATTTATAGCTCTTTCAGCATCAAAAAACAAACGTGGCCATCCTGAAAAATGGTGTAACAATAAAGAGAACCTCAGCATGCCTGAAGTTAGAGCTCAAGAATAGTCAATTTGCCATTGTTAATCCCATTAAGTAGGCACCTCCTGATCCCTGGTAACACTTAGGAACTGCATTACTCTTTGCCTCAGGTAGCTGTGGTGAGGAGCAAGCACTGTGACCCTATTCAGAGCAGCTTTCCAAAGGTGCACAGGCTTATTTTGAAGATGAAACAAGGTATATTGAAAATATGAATGCTTTCATGTGTCAGAGTGTTTTGTCTGATACTACCTCGGAGCTGCAGTCAGAGATCAGCTACCTTATGTGCTCAGCTTTGTATAAAACCCATAATGAAGAGCTATTATCCAGTTCAGAGCCAACAGAAAAAGGCAAATAGAAGCCACAAAGGCAGAGAGAAAAAGGATGACTAGAGAACAAGAAACCAGTGAGGTAATTCTCATTAGCATACCTTCCTTTTGTAGTCATCCTAGAAAAGGTCACACCTCCAATTCCTCAGGATAAAGGTTCTAGAAACGTGATCTAAAAATTGTCTTTTCAGTTTCAATTTTTGACTGTGGACAATAACTACTGTTACTTCATTAAAAGCAAAATCACTTATTTACAAATTATCAACTACAAATCAAGTTAATAATTTCTGGGGTGTTTATTTTGTGAGATAACACTAAACTAGAGCTGTAAATAACACACTTTTTAAGTAGAAATCAGCACTGAGATAAAAATAAATTTTGGTTGCTACTGGTATGAACAAGCTTTATATGTTTTTGTATTTCTACAATGTGCAAGCAAAGGGCATACTCATAATCTAAATACACCAAATGCATGAGAAAGCATCTTCCAGACCTACTTTTATGACATACCTCAGAGAATGAGGATCTGTCTGAATTCCAAAATGCTGTTGCAACCATTCCTGCAGAATGCCTCCTGCCAGTGCAAGATACTCACTGATCCCAGTGCAGACTAAAGTGTGGTTTATCAAACTGAACACAGAACAGCAACTCTTGAATTAACCTATAAAAATGGGATACCTTGATACCTCACCCAAATGTGTAAATATAAATGAAATGACAGCATAATTGCAAGAGCTTCAATCATGGTGATTAGACAGCAATTCATGCTTCACTGATGCTATGATTATGCTGCTCTAACTATTGCAGCATTATAGCTTGGATACCACATCCTTCATTCTCCAGCAATAAGTCAACTCAAAGGTTGGGCTACATTCAGAATTATTATTGTTACATATTTTACTAAAATTATCTTCTTAATATATACTCTAGAAATGTTTACTTATAGTTACATTTCCAAACTTAAGCAATTTTTTGGGAGTAGATAGAGAAAATATGAAAGCTCCAGGTGAAACTCAGGCTTCTCAAATTCAAATGAAAGTTTTAGCATGGTTCCAATGAGGTCTTCTCCCTAGAAACAGTGATTAGAGCAGGAAATCTTGTAGAAATAATAGCCTTTGAATAATAGAAATGCTTTGGGTCCAATTCTATTTATTAGTGCAGATTCAATATATATAAGGTCCATCTACAGGTTGACTGACCAAAGAATCTCTGTCACACATGAGGTTTGACTTAAGGTGATGCAGTCTTGGAGTAGATCTAAAAACATTTATGATTGTACTGCTATAGTTGCACCTGAACTCATCATCTCTGCTGAAAGGTAGAGATGATTGAATTAGTTAGTTCTGTGCCACACTCTCTTGGTGTTTTGTCTTTGAGGTCTGAGTTAGAACTACAGACTCACAGAAGTATTTACCATGCTCAGAATTATCTCAGAGGTATCTCAGAGCCTAAAAGAAAGAAATTACCATTGTTGTTAGTGAAAATAAAGCTATTTAGAAATTAATAAAGGTGTTGGCACACAGTCATGAATTCAAATGGAAGGCTGTCAAGCAAAAGAACAACCAAAAGCTTGGTCTCTGTAAATAGCAATTACTTGAGTACAGGATTTCTGTAAAGCAATAACCCTTTGTCTTTTTCATAGTTCTTTTCCTCAGAAAGAAAATATGTAAGCCTTCTGAGAAATATTTTTCTTATCAAGATTTAAGGCTAGCAGCTATACATTTTAATGTGATGTTGCTTGTGGAATGAACAAAGATATTCTTCACCCGACAAGACCCTTTCAAATTTTCTTTTCCTTTTCACTACTAAGACTTGTGTTTTTATGATCATTTCTTGTCTGCTGCTTCAGAGCACTGTGAGACTTTTTCATTTGCCTGCATCTTATTAAAAGTAACTGAAAATTAAGGTAGATGGACCACAACACATCCGATTCTGAGATCATTTACAATGTTGAAATCCCAGCTACATGTGGTTCTCCATGTAAAATCAGGCAACCTTGGAAATTCAGCTGAAATCTATATATTTCAAAGAATCTGATAATTTTCTCTAATGTCTTGTCATTCCCCATAGAATTCCCTGCAGAATAAAAGAAGCATCTCTTTCCTCTTATTCTAGATGGACAAAAAGTAGACACCAATACTAGCTATAGTGTAATCCATGACTTTTTAGTTTCCAGAATTACCCTGGGAAAAAACCAAAATAAAGCAGAGTAACAAACACTCCCCCCAAATATATGCATATAAAATTATATTTATATTTATTTTATAATATATCTATATTTATTTTATAATATGTATAGGTATGTATGTGTATTCATATACATACAGGCATGTATATGTGTAGAATTTAGACTATATAAGCATTCATATATACCTTCATTATCATACACAAAGTCTGTATTGCTCTTCTCAAAATTTAAAGAACTGGATTGCTTTTAAAGCTGCAGATGGAAATGCAAATTGAGTTGCACTTAACTTTTTGTAGTGCTTCATTTTGTGCAGTTCTAAGCAGTTACTGGTCAGACAACAAATGCAGCAGAACATTGTTGACCACTTTAGTACTAAATGATTCCTGACCTCCATGCTGTGTGACTGAGCTAACAACATTTGTGGGAATTTTTTTTCTTGTCCTTTGTGAGCTATTTAGAGGCAGGAAAAAATCCTGAAGTTTATTATTGAGTTTTCTCTGGATGCTAAAGTAAGAAACACTGCTTTCAATGGGATTGTTTTGTGGTTGGGTGTCAAGCCTAAACCCAAGTTTAGTTTTCTAAACTCTTTTCACAAAAAGATCTGTATTCTCTCTGATTCTACCCCCATAACCCAGAGGGGGTAAGTCCTCTGGGCCAAGTGTTTCCAGACTTGGTATCTACACTGGATAGGGCTAACTACAGACTGGTGACTTTTCTATGACCTGGGTCTCCCTTGAAATTGTAAACCCTCCACCCCAAAGCATGTGTGAGCCTGAAAGACAAGGAGGGATATTTTTTAGTCTGCCAGAGTGATGTTTTTATAGCCTCATGCTCAGGTTTGTGTAACATACATTACACTGAACTGTCCTTCTTGGAAACAACTCTTCATGGACTATGGGACCAGAGTTGAGGAACTATTTGAGTGCAAAAAGGCAAGTCTGGCTTAGCTACCTCTAGGATGCAAGGCTTGTGGAAAACCCTCTGCAGAACCATATCCAGGCCTCTTTTATGGTAAAATTACTTACCTTACTCAAAATACTACTAATAATAAAAAAAAAAAAACTATTGTGGGAATACAGTCTAAAATGCAGCGTACCATCAAGTCACAAACTAGTGATGTGTTTGTTCAGCATCATGGCTGTATCTGTAGCTGTATTCTACTGCAGGATGGGACAAATCATGCCCCAGGTGTCCTTGTCCAGCTCTTCTCAACACAGAGAAAACCCCCACAGTAGCTTTAAAGAGAGTGTATTTTCAGTGTCTGCAGTTCAGTGGGCTTGATCCCACCCGGTGTATTGGCACACACAGCAGCTGCTCTGAAAACCCCTCTCCAGTCAGATCTACCTGCTTGTGCAGCTCAGCTGCAATCAGTTCAGCTAGCAGCTGAGGGAGAGGCTCAGTCTCCAGATCATTAACCTCCCAGCAGTACATCCAGGAGTGGGGATGCTGCAGAAAGTGCTTACTGGAAACTTTACCTTACTGCTGTGAGTAACCCCACCACTGCTTCTCATCCCTGTTACTCACACAGGCCAAATACAGCTCATTGCAGTAGCCATAAATAAAGATACATGAAGTTTTGCTCTTATTCCCTACAGTCTCCTAGAGTTCCTCATTTCTTGGAGGCTCTAACTGATGGAATCAGTGATTTGGGTACCAGTCCATTTTGCAATCCACAACATCAGATGTCCCATTAAGGGAGCAACAGGCTGTAGCCAAGAGGCCATTGGAGCATCCCACTATTTCCCATTTGAAATGCTCCTCGATTTTCCAGTTGTTAATCAGCAGAAAAACTTGCTGTCTCAAAGTGAAACCTGTGGCTGCAAAGTAAATCCTCAAACACTTAATGGCAATGGCAAAAGGAAAAAAAAAACAAACCAAACTTTTATGTTTATTTTCTGGAGTTTTAATGTTTATTTATTTATTAATGGCAGACTGTCTAGAGTAGTTTAAAATTTTAGACTGAGGAGGTAATCACATTTTAATTGAATTATTTAAAGTGCAATTTGTCACATCTAGTAGTAATTTTAATTACTTAATAAATTGCTTTGGTGTCATGTTTGAATCTCATTTTTAGTACTATATTTCTTTAAAATGTCTGAATTTATTAATATTAAAATGTAAGTGTTCAAATCAAGCAATTATTTAAGCAATTAATGAATTAATGTGAGCTTAGAAGTAAGAAAAATGGATGTCAGCTAAACAGCATTAGTGTTTGACCCTGAATTCTTCACAGTGGATATCTTAGCTGTACTCAGTGAAACCATTCCTGGAAATGAATATGAGTTTGCATATTCAAGTAATGAAAGTTATATACTCTAACTGCTTATTTATTTCTGAGTTCTGTGTCTGAGAAAACATACAAATAAGTAGAAATATTTGGCATTAATTGAAGAACTCCAGTTTTCCAGGTAGGAGTGTTTAAAAAGGCATGAGGAATGTGAATTAGTTTTGCATGTACCACTGTTTAAATGGAAGAAATTATGTTTGCAGATATTTGGTAATCCTTTCTGAGTTGTTTCTTGGGAAGATATTCCAAATATTCATTGCTTGTAAAGATAAAATTTGCCATCACCTAATTTGATTTTCTTTATAGCTAAAGCTAGATGATGCAAGCAACATAATCTTGTTTAACCCAATAAATATTTCATTTTGTAAAGAAGAAATAAACACGTGCAGACATGAACACTGATATGTTCACCTGAAGTAAGTAAATTCAGAGTAAAGAAACAAAAAACCAGAACTGTAATTTTCAAATCTAACATGCCTAACATCTAACTCATGGCATTATGCTAAAGTTCTCTTCAGAGAAGTTGAGCAAATTGAATGTACAATGAAAGTGGCCTTAAGCAACTACCAAGGGAAAGAAATTGATTGCCTAATTTTAACTAAAAGTCAAACAAATTAGCGCTGAAATCCTTAGGGACACTTAATGATCACATGGGGGTTGGGGTTACTTATTGGTAGCATAGAAGATTTAGAGTATTTCCAAGCTTTCACTGTTTTTCCATTATATGAAGAACATTTGTTTTATTTCTATTAAGCTTCAGATCTCATAGCATTAATCAGCTTCCACTTAGCTAGTAATTAAGAGACAGAACAGTACAACACAATCTAAAAAGTCAGAGGGCTCTCTGTTTCTCACCTTGCTTCATTTTTTTATAGCTGAGAACATCCTTGATTCATGCCAAGGCAAGAACATAGCCCAGGTGTGAACCAGGCTGTGCAGCTGGCAGTAACAGAGCTCCCTTTCATCAGGGAGTTAATCACTATTCAAAAGGAAATGCTCTTAGCACACACACACATAAAAAAAAAAGAAAAAAAAAAGAAGAGAAAAAATGAGAGACTGGAGGTACCCTCTGACCAACTCTTCTCATTAAGACAGCCTTCTTTCATGCTGTTCCTTGTCAGGGGTTGCTCCTCCTGTGGCAATTCAATTGCCAGTAAGTCTGCAGGTGACACCAATCTGGGAGGGCAGTGAGCAAATAGACAGACTCAAGCTGTGGAGTGACCTGGTGGCAGCTGGGGCTGCAGGCACTGTCTGGGAGATTCAATACCAATAAACATCTGTCTAAATACTCATAAGGAGCTTGATATATGAACATCTGAGCACCTGTGGTACTGTGGGGTAAGTTTTACAGAATGAGGGGACTAATTGGTTTCTATTTCTGCCTTAGAGAAATCTAGAGTTAACAGCATCATTGCTTCCAACCTCCTCCTAGCTGCTACACTTCACCTCAGGTGAAAAATAACAGCAAGAAAAAAACCCACCCTGATGCCTTGAAATTGCTTTTCCAGGTCTGATGATTCTATTATCTTGGGAAATGTGTTGCCAACCTAATGTTATGTTTGTCAGGTCTTTCTGTTCAAACGGGGCTCTTCCCACCTTCTGATAATACGCTGTTGTTATTTTGACTTTTTCTTCTTTCTGTCTTTCTGTCTAAAAGGCATTTCTAGGCAAATCCATGTCTTCCTTCATCTGAAATTCTCTGCCACAATCTGCTATTTACAGTCACCTGACAAGCAATTGGCTCATTCTCTGCAAGGCAAACAGCAAATGTGTAGCTCCTTCACCCCAGAAAAAAAAAAAAGAAAGCAACATATTTTCACTTCTGTATTGGGCCAGGACAGAGCAAAACCCCTCTATTTTGTTCCTCTTTCTGAAATATTTTTATGAGTTTTGGTAAATCTTGTAAATATGGTAAGTTTTGGATTTCTCTGTGGAAAGACTATGCCCACACATATATATACTGATTTGTGTTTAGACTGGATATGGATAATTTGGTACAGATATATCCAATTGTATATCTGGTTAAATTTTGCTTCAGAGAATGTATTTCATAATATGTGGGTTAATAATTTTTGGGTGCCTCAGAAAGTGTTTGCAACTCATGTGAAAATCAAAATTTACCCTATTGTTGCATGATGAGGTTGTGGAATAAGGAATAAGACAGCAGAGGGGGGTCATGAGCTTAGAGAAAGTAAAATGGGACATACAAAACCCCAGACTCTCTTTAACTAGCAGTTCGTCCAAGACAGCAAGTTTGTTACTCTGCTTCACCAAGGAGAGAAAACAAACCACTGGGTTTAATGCACTCCAGTAGAGTTAAGTGACATATCTGTGGCTTTACCTTTCTTAATTGCAGGAGTCTGGAGACCAGGGGGAAATAGCATTAAGAACACACGTGGGTATTACATGGCTCCTTTATGTGCAATTCCCTACTTTGTTGTATACTCTATAACCTCAGGGAGGTGAGTCATAACATTCACATTTTTAGAGTCATTTCAGACACTTTTGTAGTACTTTAGATCCCCTGAGCTTGGAAAAGTTCATGTTTAGGAGTACATAAGTAATTCATTCAAGTTTAGTTTATTGCCTTTCTCTTTCTGTGCACAATTAGTTGAAGCCATATAAATATTTAAGACTACCTTTATAGAGAGATAGAAGCTCCATATAGATTACTTGTAAAAGTGATTCTAGTTCCTAAAAGGAGGCTGGAGTGGAAGTCAGGCCTATGAATCAGAACACTATGGTCAGTGAGCCTGCTCTGAAGTTCTGTTTAAGCAGGAGACTAAATTATGAAATTATTGTCAGCTGCAAGTAGGAGCCCAGTATACTGATCCATCTGCTTATGATAATTCACAGGTTTTATTTAGAGGTAATTTCACAGCATAAATCATTAGATCAGAGATTTTAAAGGCCTCCTGCCCTTAGCAGAGCAGATGAATACCTCCAGGCTATCCAGCATGGCTAGTTCAGCTCAGCACACATCCTCAGAAGAGGAGCTGGCTCTCTGGACTGAGAGCAGACACAGGGAACCCATGCTCAGCCTCCAACAGAGCCAGGTTCAGACCTTCCTCTCTCAGGTGATCTTTCCCACTCACTGGCTGCACAGCCCTGCACAACACCAATGCACCCATGCCTAAATACTCATGTGTAACATGGTCATAAATAAACCTGAGCTCCTGTGGTACTGCAGGAAGTGTCTGCATAACCACAGAGTCTTTTAGGTGAGAAAACACCTTTAAGATTGTTGAGTCTGGCCACCAACCAAGCACTGCCAACCCACTGCTGCACTGTGTTCCTCCATGTCCCACCTGCACACCTTTTAAACACCTCCAGGGATGGTGGCTCATCCAAATGGCATGTTTGAACAGCATGCAGCAGCACAGCAGGCCAGCTGAAACATGCACAGGAGGAGGTGACTAATGGCTTAATCTTGCTGTAACTCTGTTCTGAAATAGCTGAGGTAGTGATGTCACTGCTTCCAACATCCTGACTGCTGTACTTGATCTGCAATCAAAAAACCAACAACAAAAAACAGGACAAAAAAATTTGCAAATTGATGCCATGATAAACTGCTTTTCCCAGTTTGATGTGCCCACCATATATGTAAGAAGCTTTGCTACCTAAGTGAGACCCAAAATAATCATTCTGCTAGGGGCTTCTATTCCCTTTTGCTAATAAAACTCTTATGCTGATAGTCAAAAGTGAGAATCTTGACTTTATTCCACTACATCTCTTTACATTGCAATCTTAAATAAAGAAGACATAACTATACTTTCTTAAAGAGCTGAGTTTTACTATATTTTTCAAGTTCCTTTTCAGATGCTTTTCGTGTGTTTTATTTTGTTACTTCTTCTGTGCGTTTTTATTGGGTTTTTTTTCTTCTAAGTAAAATTACTACTAATACCACACTGGTAAAAAAATTACATGCAATCAAGCACAAGCTGGTTTAAAAAATAGATTTATGCTAAAATCACATCTTTTAAAATAAGCAATTCATTGCTCTAATCAGTTTTTCTTTCAGCTTTTCTACCCCTTACCATTAAAATAAGCAGGATTATTAAAGTGCATAAGCTTAGTCATTAGCAGATTGCTAAGATGTTGCAGTGATTGACATCTGTCTTTTTCTATATTAGCAGCTTAATCTGCTGGTATGGCCAATCAAAACAAAAATAGGTTGATTATTTGGTGAGTGCTTAGCTCGAACAGGTAATTTAACCTGCCTGTATAATCAGAACACTGATATACTGTTAGAGATCACCTGATAGAAGCAAACAGTTCTGGAGGCTTTCAAATTATTGTGCCATTGGGTTTGAAGCAGATATGTGAGGTGAAAGTCATGGTAAAAAACCTGTCACTATTTTGCTCCTAAGCAATAACTGCAATTCATTGTGTATGTATCTACATAAAACACCTTGAAAGAGGATGTGGAGTTTAGTTTTGTTCCATAAGTTTTCCAATTGCTCTTGTTCCAAGAAAAAGAAAAAGAAGGAAAAAAGGCATTTAATTGAAGTTTAGTTTGCTTTCAGAGTGGTTCCTTGGAGCTACCTTATTGTGCTTGTATTTTCAATTCCAACCAAAATGACCTTACATTTTGTAAACAAGGCCTTTGAAGAAGGAAAGCAGTGTTTTCATGCTAGTTCACTGCCAGCTGTGCTGCCTTTCATCTTCTTTCTATTACAGAGCTTTTACAAAGGAAAAAACAACAGTAGAATATTTATAATTACCAGTACACCTTGACCTGCATCTCATGGTTTACAATATTTAAATCAGCAGCATGTCAGATACAAGTGAACAATTCTGCAGTAAATTAGGAGCAGCAAACCTTTCCAAAAAGACTGCAAAACCTTTTCACAAAAGTAGCATGATAAAAACACTTGAGCCCTGAGTGCTCCTTAAACCAAAATATATGTAACACTCTTAAAATGCCTTAAATGAAACTTAATTTAGTAGTAGTAGTAAAATCTCATTCCATTAGTGCTCCATCTTTCATATAACAACTGCAAATGCATAGAAAGCATTGGTTGATTAAACTTTAGGAAACTGTCTCTGTACTACTGCACTGATATAAATTGAGGTGATGAGCACAGGGCTACATGCAGGCTGAATATAAAAAAAACAAAAAAAAACAAAAAAAACAAACAACCAAACAAAAAATGTTAATGCTTTCCTTCACGTTTGGAGAACCTGAGTATGCATATGTGGTAAGTTGCCACAAATGTGCTAGTTTGTGGATACTTAAACTACATAAAATTTAAAATATATTAATCAGGGAAAAAAAAAAAAAAAGAGAGACAATATTTGATTGCTGAATAATTAATGTCAACAAGATCCCAAGAATGTCATGTTTCCATCCACAGCTGGTATTACAAGCAGATCTCTAAAACATTCAGGTCAAGGTAGTATCAAAGTGATAAGTGTAATCAATGATCCCTACCTGGGTCATTCCCTGATGTGGGAATGGCTTTAGACAGAAAGAGAATGAGTTTGGATATTAGTAGGAAATTCTTTACTGTGAGGGTGGTGAGGCACTTCCAGGTTACCCAGAGAAGCTGCAGATGCTCCATCCCTGGGAAATGTTAAATGCCAGGTTGGATGGGGTTCTGAGCACACAGGAAGGGGCTTCCTCCTATGGCAGGAGGGTTCTAGATGATCTCTAGATGATCTCTAGAGTCCCCTCTGAAACATTCTTTGACTCTATGATTCTTATTTAAGAATCAGAGTAAGTCCAAGTAGATAAAAAACTGAGAGGAAATCAAATGAAGCCAACAGGTATTAATCTGTATTTATTATGTGAGAGTAAAATTAATAAACTTTAAATTAATTAATCCTTTAAATGTACATGCTTGGACCCACAGATGGTTGGATCCAATATTTTTTTATCTAGTTCTACTGAATAAGCTGCCACAGTGTGAAATATAAAATCGTGTGTCTTTCCCAACTAAATTCATGGAGGTAACTAGACATTTAATAGCTGAAGATGTAATTTGTCATACTAATGAAATATTCCTTTTTAAAAATCTATATACAACCTATTCTGCTGTTGAATAATTTATATGGACAACAGTGCTCTTTGAAAAGGAATTCTCATTACCCTTGTAAAGGAAAGGTAGTACATGGTGTTTCTGACCACATGTCCTATTGTGATGCTAAGAGTGCTTTATTGCATGATTGAAAGACTCCTACCCCTAACTACAGTTACGTGACAGTAACAAAGTATTGCCCATTTAGGAAAAAAAAAAAAATTACATTGTTCCTTTGCCTGCAGGTTTAGGTTTCTGGTCTATGTGTTCCACTCATAGTTGCAGTTTCATTCTGCCTGTACTTGGATACTGATACAAGTGCCAAAGAAAGGAAAATAGAAACAAAGCTTAAACTGGAAAGGTCATCTTGAAATCACCTGATCAACCTAGTTCCAAAGCCAGTCAGACCATTCTTCTTGAATACCTGGAGGTGTTCAAGACCAGGTTGATACAATTCTGAGCAACTTGGTCTAGTGAAAGGTGTCCCTGCCCATGGTGGGGGGTTGGAACTAGAAAATTTTAAAGATGCCTTCCAACTCAATTCAATCTATGATTTGTGCTCTATGATTTGGAGTCTATGATTCTTTCAAAGCTGAATCTCAGTTTGAAATTAGATTGTGCTGTTGTAGTCTTGTCCAGTGAGCCTTGAGTATCTGCAAGAATTGAGGTTTTGCAAGCTGTGTAATCAATGGTGGAAGAGAGAAACTTTCAAGACCAATATATTTTCCTCAAAATCTGAAGTCCTCTTTTAGAGTTGTTTATGGACATAAAAATAAGGTATCTTTTGATTTCCTAGAAAGTTTTGACTTCCAGTTTTACTTTATACTTTCTTTCCAATGTTCTGCTACTGTTCCAATGTTGTTTGAAGGCTTCACCACTTGTTTAGCATCTGATTCTGGTGGTATCTTACCTTTGAGGTTCACCTTAGAACAGGGTAGTGATGAACAATAAATCTTACAGACTACTGTACACCCTTCAAAGAAAAAATATACTTTGGATTATTTTTTTTTTTTTTCAAGGCCTTATGAAGCAGCTATATGGACCTTGACAAAGAATGTGATATTGCTGGACTAGTGAAATCCCTTCATATTGCTAACCTGGGAGATGAAAGCAGCTTGTATAACTAGTGTATTTTTTCCCAAAGTCTTTATGGTTAGTTCAGCATTACTTTGTAGGATTGTTTTTTATTGTTATTTTTTTTAACCCAAATAATCTGAATTAGCTTCCAAATGTAAATAAGAAAAGGGTTGTGGAGTACAGAAAGGAAATATGGGAACAAGACAAATCTGCCTACTTTGACCAGCCACTGCAGCTGTAAGGACACTTTCATGGTCAGTCAAGTTCAAAGTGTCTTTTTCTTCCAAATCACAAGTGTCATTAACTGAAATAATATTAAGTGTACCTTGGCTATTATGCAAGCCATCTATTTATTGCTCATCACAATTAATATAAGATGCTGCTTCTGAAAAAAACTAAACAAACAAAACATGCACTCTATATTGCTAATTTCCAAGACAAGGCTTCAGTTTAAGTTAATAATTTTCAGTTTTCTTGACCTTCTTTAATCTGCTGCTGCTTTTCAGTTGCTAACATTACAAATTCTTTTGATTATGTGGGTCAGAACATCACTGGATGCAAATCACTATACTACTGGTGTGCTGGTGCTATTTAATGACCTACAAAACAGAAACTCAAAATATGGAGTTCATGCTACTTGACACTGAGAAATAGTTTTGGGTTGTGATGCCATATTTTAGACACTTTTAGGTTAGCTTCAAAACTGCCTTTAGATTTAGTACCTTGAAAGTCTTACAGATATTATTTAAGCCTTCCTGATTATAGTAGCTGTTTTGTCCATTATTTCCAACTACTAAGTTTTCAGAAAATATATAATCCTATCAGATTTTATTAATCATCTAGGTTTAGATCTTTTCAGTACTCAAAATAATTTAAAAAGAAAGCCTGATGATGATGTAGATGCACACTTGAAGAAATCATGATTTCCCAATTTCCTAGGCTCATGGTAAGGTCACTGGAGATTTTCTTCATTGGAAACATAAATAATCTATTCAATTTATTCTTTATCAACTTAATTTTGTAACATTTCAAGACAAATAGTTGTAATTTCATGCTTTGTATCCAACTAGTAAATAACATTCCAATTATGAGTAAAATATTTCAGGAGAATATTTTTTGTGGGTTTTTTGTTTTTGTAGAATATGGTAGTATAAAGGTAGCTTCTCTCTTATAGACTGTGAATAAGATTTAATATCTGACTTAATGATTCTTAAAATCTGACTTACACTACATCAAGTTATTAATGTAATTCAACAAGCAGGAAACAACACAGTAATTTTAGAAAGAAGTCCTTTGCTTTGTTTTGTGAGTTCCCTGGAATTTTTGATGATTTTCTTTTTGGAATGAAGGCACACCAATATGACCACCCCTGATGCAGAATTAGTCTTTGTCATGAATATATGGAACATTCTGGAAGTCACAGAAATGTGATGCCTGCTAAGCCAGGAAGAGCAGGAACTCCACTAAACATGTTTAAGGTAGGGGCACAGAACCAAGCCTTACATTTCATTAATTCAGTTAAAGATATATTCTATGTCAGAATTGGTGATTATTTGGGGTCTCTTGATCCAGGATTCTCTTGGATTCAGAGTCCATTCTTCAAGATGGTCATGGATTTAATGCTCTCTTTTGTATTTTCCCACCCTGTATGGGTACAAGAATCTGCCAACTACCCTTCCTTACAAAAGACAGAGAGTCTTCTTTTGAGCTCAAAGCTCAAGAAAGGTGGGGTAAAATCATAAGGACCACGATGAAAATATATTTGGCACTTCCTATTTCTCATGTGCTACACAGTCCTAAAATCCCAATTTTATGACTCAACAGTGTTCTCATATCTACCACATGCCAGGCAATGTATTTCTCTGACAGTGAGCTAGAAGATGGACTAGAAATCCTCACAAAGGTGAGAATGTGGTGTGGGAACCCACTTGCCACACAAACCAAAGATTGACCAGCTGATATCAGAGAACACTTAACTCTCAGCTGAACACTCTGATTTTACTGCTCTAAGGTCACTGTGTAATGTTTGCCAAGAAACAGAATAGTTTTAACATTGTGAACATTACAAACAAAAGAAAACAAAAAAAAAATAAAATTCATAACACCTGCTTGGAATGCTGAATCCAAAGAAAAGTTATAATATTAGAAAATTTAACCACTGTTAGTGTTCAAATTGTATTAGATATGTTTGTAACAGATTTCTTTATACAATGCAGAATATCTCCAGAGATCATATTTCAAATCAAAATTCACCTATAAACTGAAATGAAACATATTAAACACATATTGAATTTAAAAATAGAAATTTCCCTATACTACTGAGAATGGCTCTGGGGAATCTCAAGGAGTTTTCTTTCTCTCACCCTTGAGATCTTTTCTCCTGATAAAATGTCATTGAGTTTTCTGTTACCATGATAGGGCCTTGACAAGGAGTTGAGAGGTTTTCCTTCAGTTCAGCAGAGGGCTTCAGAATATACACAAGCTGGGGAGTTTGCCTTCATCACCTCCACAGTGCAATGGAGTGCTTAAATTCCCTGCTGCAAGCTAATTACACTTCTCTATTGCACAGAACACTTGTCTTCCCATAATTAATTATGAGTAAGAAAAAAAAAAAATGCCCTTTTGTTGCTTTTAATGAATTAATCCTTCATGAAAATAATTTCTGTGACATGATAACAAAAGGACATTTGTTCAGTGCCCTCATCATCACGCACAGCATAGTACATTAATGGCCTCATGTGGGGACTCTCTTTGTCTCCTCTGTCCAGGAACATACTTTATTGCAGACATGTCATGGGAGTATTAATACCCTCAATTGCTCTACAGGCAGATAAGACTGTCTAGATCATTATAACAAAAAACTACAGAGGAAAGAGTCCAATGTTTTGATAGTAATTCTCTCTCCAAAATCAAAGGAACAGTTCTATTAAATGGATTTTTCTTCAGACATGAAAGCCTACATTGCCCTACTTAATCTAGTCAGTTGAAACACAGCTTAGATAAATCTATTTGACTAAATGAAGAAAGTCAATCTCTGTTTGATTGCTCATCCAAGGTGTGGGAAAGGAATCCATTATGTCAGAAGATTGAGTAACTCAAGATGTGCTTTGTAAGATTAATGGACGCTGTGTCAAATGTGTATTTAACTGGGTTGCACTGAAGAGCCTGAATATGGCTAGAATATCTGGCATTTTGCTAAAGCTGACATAGGATGAAATTCTCTAATTCTGTACATAGTAGCTGCTTTTCTTTAATTCTTTATGGAAGTTGACTGGATCATCAAAGCTTAGTAGACAAATGTTTACATTACCAGGGAGCTTCCACAAGCTTTAATATGTTTCTGTCAGGTAAAATCACAGAATCATAGAATGATTTGGTTTGAAAGAGACCTTAAAGATCATCTATGTCCCCACTAGGCCAGGTTGCTCAGAGCCCCATCCAGCTTGACCTTAAACTTCTGGGAACTGGGGCATCCACAGCTTCCCTGGGCAACTTGTGCCAGTGCCTCACCACCTTCACAGGCAATAATTTCTTCTTAATATCTTATTTTATTCTACCTTCCTTCACTTTTAAACCATCATTTCTTGTCTTATCACTGTACTGATTTAATTTAGGAGTGGGTGATATGTTACCTACAGATCAAAACTTCAGGTGGATCTCTTGCTGCAGCAATACTTTTTCATCACTTGATCCGGGACTGAACACTGCAACACCAGAGATGAGGACAGAATCTGAAAGATTAATCACCCTAAATTCCTTCAGTAGAATCACATCTCTTGCTAGAACAAATATAGCAGGCATTGCAAAACTTGTTTGTATTCATAATGCTGATTTTTATGACAAAATGTTGGCCCACAGTGCATTTATTTCACCCTATGACATTTTCTCCTACATTTTTATTCATCTTCTCTTGAGAAATTTATATAATTTATTGCATTTTAATTTCCTTAGACTTAAGTTTATAAGAAAAAGCGGTGTGAAAGAACTTAAATTGTTGAGAATTTTGAAGTGTATTTTGGATGAAAATACAGAGCTCATGCTACCAGTAATAATATTGTATTTAAAATCATATATAATAAGAAGTTCACACATTTTCTCTTCATTCCTTTCATAATTTTCAACAGCTGTCCTTTGCCCTTTGAGATAATTAAATATTTTTCATAGGCTCTGAGACCGCTATATTCCCCTTTCACTAGTAATAAATGAAATATATTGAAGTTCTACTACTAATAAACTCTTTCCTGACAGGAGCCTTCCCATATATCTTTAGATATCTGCTTTAAAGCAGCTGACCAGACTCATCCATTACTCAGTGGGAGGAAATAACACAACTTATTTCATCAGTCGAAGTCTTAGGCTTGAGATGAAGCACCTTCTCCAAGAATCATTTTTTGTACACAAACTCTGCAGGAGGGCAGGATTATAACTTACTTTAGGTTACTCACAAAATACTAAGAAATCTAATATTTTCCATTCCAAAATAATAGCCAAAAATCTTACCCTCTTTCAGCAGTAATCTTACAAACAACTGGCAGCACACACAGGTTTCTGGTGGGAAATGCAGAGTTGGTGCTTGGAATTTGATCTAGTTAGAAACTTTTGAAATAATTCCAACAGTTAATCCAGAGTGCATGTCTCTCTGTGTTGGAGTTGTCCCTCTTCACTGCAGAAGTAGTTGGACTAGATGGCCTTTGAACCCAAATCTTCCTGTGATTATAACACTTCAGATTCAGCAAAACTGTGCATTTACAGTTAGTTTCATTCCTACATAACGCTTTTTCCAGTCATTTAAATTGTTTTCTTTTTCCAGCTCCTCTTTCAACATCATTTGCTGTTACTTATCCTGGTTGATATGTTCATTCCATTAACTCACCAGAAATCAATTATTGTTTTCTGTATTATCAATCCATTAACTCACCAGAAATCAATTATTGTTTTCTGGAATCCTGACTGCCTTGTAGAAAAGTCCATCATCATCATCAGGGTATTTTATCTTACTGTTTGCAATCTAAGGGTTATGTATATTAGCACAGGATGCAAAGCACTGCTAAAGCATCTTCCTGCAGAGATGTGCTATTTCCTCCCACTAACTGCTGAAGAGCTGAACACACAGTAAGCATAAATTTCACTTATGTTTGGGGTGGAGGTTAAGCACAAAGAGCATTATTTATTAAGTCACTGGAAAGACCAATGACCTTTAACACTTCTGACTCCAGGAAGTCCTTCCTCTGCAGCTGCAACCACTCAGCAACTCCCTAGCACAATAGTGGATCCTGAAAAAGAAGAGAGCAGCAGAGTCATGAATAAATTATGATACAACACTGTGATGGACCTGAGGATATTAGAGTCCTTTATAACGTTAATGATTTTATAATTCCATGATTCCATGGAGGGTTCTGCTGTTGACCTGCAAAGCAGGAGAAATGAAAGCCCACAGAAGCTGTTGAGTATGTTTGCCCAACCATCCTGCTGATGCCTCTTGGTAAGACTCCATCAGCATAATGAATAGATGTTTCTGCCTCTACCTGGGTAGAAATATTGGTACTGTTTGGAAGAAATGAAGGAATTCCTAAGAAAGTCAGATATGAAAGTAAACCAAAGTAGAAATTTAAGGATGGAAAGAGTCATAGTACTAAAGTGCAGCTGATGTTTAGGTTAGCACAGGTGTCACTACACCTCACATCAGCTCACTGTGCCCAAGCTTCACCTGGTCTTGCCATTGCACACATTTCCAGTCATGTCAAACTGTTCAAGAAGTAGGATGTTTGGTCTGGCAAAACCTACTTTCTAGTAAGGAGGTTAAAGCTGAAAAAGAGCATTTTTTTTCATTGTTTCTTTGCATCTGAGGTTAAACCCCAAGTCTAAATCCAGTCTAAATCCAGGAAGAATGTAAGCAGCAGAGGTCAAGAGCTGTGCCTGGATGGAAGCAAATATCATATAGAAAATGGCTGAAGCTGAAAAGAATTTAGATATTTCAAGCAAGATTAGAATACAAGAATGAAATGTGGGTAAGTGTCAAGGAGAACTTAGTACAAATACTCTTTTTTTTTTTTTACACTCAGAAAATATCTGTAAAACATGGCAAATAGTGTAACAAAGACTGCATGTTCTTCAGAACTGCAATGGAAAAGCATTAGCTCTTCCATAACTGCAGTAATTTTCAAAATGGGATTTTATTCTTCTCTTATAACATTGCTTAAAACAATCAAACTCATTAAATACTGCCCCACAGCAATGGAAAATGCTGTTGCATTTTGAATTAATCCTGTTGTCACACATTCTGGTACAAAGTGTGGACATAACATTTCCCTCTTTGAAGTCAGCCAGATTTTTCTTTGACCATCTACTTGAGTGAGAACAAGATGAGGCACAATTATCAATATTTTCAAGTGTGGGCTCTAATTTAATCCAAACATGGGCAGCCCAGTTTGGCTGCACAGCTTGAGATGCCTTTGGCTTAATTTCCATAATCAAAGCATATTCACAGCGTTCCAGTACAAAGCAAAGATGACCTCTTTCTAGCTGGGTGGTCATTTTATTAAAACATTGAGTTTATAAGTTCTTCTGAACATATTTCTGGCTGGCTGAAACTTAGAAAAAGCATTTATTCATTGCTCATAGCTAAAAGGAATTTACTTTTAGCTTTCAAGGGAAACCCGCGTGCTCTTGGATTCTTAGGATCAGAGGTTTTGTCTTTCCATTTTTATATTCCCAAAGAAAATAATGCATGTGTTCATTGTTTTGTCAGTATAAGATTTATAATGCCTTTAACTATTCATTTCTTAGCCATAAAGTGCATAGGTTTTTAAAATTATGTGAGAGTGACAACACTGTAGTTTCCTTGGCAACCTTAACTGGTTTTCTAAACAGTGCTTTTCATGTTTGGAATAAGCATTGATTTGTATGATCTGGCAGAAAAAAAGAAAAAAAAATGAAAAGAAAAATGAAAAGAAGGAAGGAAAGAAAAAGAAAACCTCTTGAGGGAAAAAACTGGCAGCTGAAACGATTGCAAATCAGCCTTCCACCATTTAGTCATCTCTATGATATGAACTTTAAAGTGCTAAAACTTAAAGAAAAATGCATCTGAAACTGTTCAACTTGTTTCTTTGCTCTGCCTGAAATCCAGAAAAACTAGACTTTTAGCTTAGATTCAGTGTTGAACTTAATTTGGCCTTTTTCTTCCTAACTTGTCTTACTTTGAATTTGAAAATTTGGCTAATGTTTAGACACTAATGAGATGCATACTTGGGAACCTTTCTCCTGGCTTTCATGGGGTTTTTCCCCCCATTTTTAAAATTAAACACACTTAATACCTCTTCATTGCAAAAGGGGAAGTTGGGTATGGTGAGGCACAGGATCAAACCATAAACTAAATATATTAATTTCTAAAAGATTTTTAGGAGCTGATCGGAAAAAGAGATGTTGTATTAATCCATATGGATCTTTACTCTTGAGAGAAATAAGATGAATTGTTTCTTTTGATGGGGAGAGTGCCTGTAAAAAGTTTATTTCTTTAACCAACTTTTTGATAATCCCCATGCAAAATTTCAACAATTGGGAAAATAGTATATATTCTGTATTTGGCAGCTTTGTACAACTCTATGGTGTTTTCTGCACCCTTCTGTTTTTCTAGATTTTTTAGATACCAGTTATGTAATAGAAAAAAAAGAGCATTATGGAAATAATATTATTCCAATAGCATGAAGGGGACAAGCATGGTGATATAATTCCTTTGTCTCTTGCTTTCTGTTCAGTATTAGCCAGGACCCTGTAAAAATGCCCAGTGATAGAAGGTGTTCACATTAGTCTAAAATCTGATTCTCATTTAAAGTAGTTATTCAGTTATGAGGATCCAACAGCAGGAATGTAGAGAGCTGTAATGCTGTTTTTTGTGAAAAAACTGCAGGTGTCATCATTTACCCTTTCAGTCCTCAGTGATGAGCAGAAAACAGAATCAAAACTGAGTGAAGGGTAGGGAGCTTGGACATACAGTTTTATGGGATGACTTTTATAGGAGATGAGTCACACCAGGTGCCTGAGACATTGTCCAAGTGCTTCTTGAGCTCCCTCAGGCTGGGGCTGTGACCACTTCCCTGGGGAGCCTGGTCCAGAGCCCCACTACCCTCTAGGTGAAGAACCTTTTCCCAATACCCAACTTAAACCCCTGCTGACAGTTTCAAGCCATTCTCTTGGGTCCTGTCACTGATTGCCCCAGAGAGAGATGAGAGCTTGCCCCTTCTTTTCCCCTTGTGAGGAACCTGAAGACTGTTTCCTCTTCTCTAGGCTGAGCAGACTAAATGACCTCAGCTGTGCCTCATAAATCTTCCCCTCCAGAGCCTTCACTATGTTCTTAGCTCTCTGTTGAATGCTCTCTAGTAGCTCAATGTCTTGGTATTGTGATGCCCAAACTGCACACAGTGAGATATTACTTCTTACTGATAGCAAATGTGGAATTCTTCTTCCTTATTAGACCCCTGTGATACACACACCTTGATATGAAAGGGACAGAAGAGTTTGGATTCAGAACAGAGCTTCTGCAGCAGGGATGGTCTCTTTTAACTAAAATGCAACATTTTTAAGTCTCCTGCCTCATAGTAATATCTTATTGTTTGTGTAAGGATAATGTAGCTCCATGTCCTTGTAAAGTTTGTTTTGGACACAGTTCATTTCTGCCAGCTTAGTTTTCTGACAGAGCTGGATGCACAGCTTGGTGAATGCCATTGCATTGTTACAGTCTGAAAGAACCTTCTCAACATTTGACTCATGGCATTAGGAATCCATCACTGCTACCAAGCAGAGGGCAAACACGGGTGACCAAAGAGCACAGAGACTGTTTGGCAGGTTGGTACTTGGGCTAGAACGTAGGGAATAGTATCAGTAAGTCATGCATGTGCATGAACTCTTCACACTTAGAAAACATAAAAAGTCAAAAATTTGCTTCAACTCAGAGCAACACTTCTTAGATTTCTTATTAGAGTTGGTTTTATGGCTGTTTTCCTTAAGTATCTGAAAGATTGCATCCATTTATAAGTGACTAACCACTTGTTCTTGTCCTCTGACATTAATCTCTCCTTGCTTTTCTGCATCTTAGCTGTCTAAATGATGGATCTTTACACAACTACTTCCCCAACAGGCTATTTCTTTTGGGGGTTTCCTTCCATCAGATGTATCCTTATATTGCCACATAATTCCACAAAAAATATTCATGTGCTGTCTTTGCATGCACTCACATAAATGTAGGTATATGTACAGAGATCTCAGAGATAAGCATCCTTTAGACTGTGAGGAAAATCTAAGTAAATTATAAAGTCATCTGGAGTACTTCTCCATCCACCTCTAGGTCTACACTCTCACACCCAAGTGTATAAGCCAGGCTTTTATACTAAGAGGCTTTTGGAGATCTTGCAGCTCTATACCCTTCCCAAATTTTAAAAGTATCTATAGATGACCTAAATTTGAAAAGAAAAATGTTTTGACAAGCCCTGCAGTCGTGGGTAGCTCATATTCTCTTACATATTTGTTCCTCATTGCTTTCTCTGTATAAAATAAATTACAGGAATATGTGCATGCTTTTGTACACTTATTGTCACAAGAATGGTATTTTCCTGGTAGCTTTCTACCAGAAAAGAAATGAAAGCTCAAGCATAAAGCCAACATTTCTTTTTTTCTGTAGTAGATTCATATTCGTTTGATGGAAAAAAAAAAGGAAACAAAAATGAAAAAGGTCTTGGGCAATTAGGAAAATTGTAGAGCTTGCTGCCTACATCCTCAGAAACAAGGAAGTAATATAATTGTGCTTTTCAAGGCATTCCAGCACTTTTGAGTCAGTGTTACATTCTCTAATTACATGTAATAAACAGGTAGTGGAATAGACCAGCATGGGGCTTGTGAGTCTGAGTCCTCTTACAGCACAGAAATGCTCATAAAGAGACCTCTTAGAAACAGAACACAATTAAGTATGGCATCAGTGATGCTGCAGTTTTAGCATATGTTCAACACCATTGCTTTAAAGGGAGGAGTTAAATCACCAGAGGGCCACAGTGGCTCCGATATGATCCAACAAATTGTTCTGCTCTATTCTTCCAATTATCTTGTAGGTTAAGAAAAAGATTGTGTAAGCTTGTAACATCCTAATCTGAATCTCTTTCCACTGAAGCTACTGATACAGAGTGTTACCCCCACATGAATGGCAAGGTCTGATTTTATGGCTGTTCATGGTCCCTTTGCACGTGCATAAATGCCAAATCCAGGTGCCAGGCAGCAGAGTGAGACAAAGTGTTTGACAGTCCCATTAATGTCCCTGATTGAATGCTGAGGAGATTCCTCTGGTTATACTGGTTATTTTAGTGAGCTATTAAACCAATATCAGTGGTGTCCCTTCATGGTGTTGTCTGTGAGGAAATGATTAATGCTGACCTGCTGGCTCTCACTGTCTTCCCTTTGTAGCACACAGTGCTGGAAATCATTAGGGACAGAGCTGTTAAGACATGTTTTATAGAGCTAGCACAACACCTAGAGAATGACTCTCAGCTGTGCTCCTGCTGTTTGACAGCAGTGGTTCTGCTTAATGCAGTAGGGAGTCAGTGTCTTCAAACGTACAGAACTTGGTCTGCAATTGTAAATGTTTAGTTTTGCACTAAAATACATTTTGTTTGGGTTTCTGGTTAATTGTTGAGGCTATAGTGAGTCTGACTCTCTCTTGAATACCTTAAATTAAACATTTTACCTGGTTTTAATGGGTAAAAATAAAAGGTAAGCAGGACTGGGTTTGTTTATTGCAAGCTTGGGAAAAAATAATAGCATAGGAGATAAGAGGAGTATAGTTTAAAGACACTTTTGTGTGCCTCTCCAAGGTGTGATGGTTATGTTCCCCTAGTTAAAATAACCTCTAGCTTCCCACAAAATTTGCTTGATTGCAAAGGCTGCAACAAGGAACTGGAGTATCAGCTTACACTGCTCTTATACTGCATCAATTGTGCTCCTCCATGCAGCAAAACTCACTTGTCCTCTGCCCAGTATCTGCTTTTGGAGAAAGAAATGGAGAATCTGTGCTCATACCTTTGTAACAAAGCAACTGTTTTCTAATCTGATTGTTTACTGAAGAGAGCATCGATTCTGAGAAAATATTCTTGCCTAGTTTATGGTGCTTGGCTTGTTCAGGTTGACTGCTTGGAAGCAAATTCAGGGTAAATGAGCCTGTGGTCCTCCTGCTCACTGGGAGAATATTGGTTGAGCCAGAGGGGGAAAAAAAGAGTGCAGTGTCATGGATGAATAGTTAAGATACTCATGCCAAGGAGAGCCCCAGTCTTTGTTCTTTTTTCTCTCTTCATATTTCTTCCTTTGGGTATCCTAGTGCAGGTGTGGCTATGAACTCCCAAGGGGCTGACTACTTTCTTTGTACCAATGGTGCACTAATTCTGGGAGCACTGATATTTAGATGCAGTTGTTAAAACATCACTTCCATATCTCTGAATCTTATTCCCGTAAAACATGAGAATGTTGGTAGGATGAGCAGCTTTGAACATTCCAGAGCATCTATGCAAATTAGATTAGTGCTCTAGAGAATTATTGACATTTGCTTTTAAGTTAAAAGCCTCTTTTTAAGCTAATATCAAAGCAATAACAATGGAAATTAAAAAAAAAAAAAAAAAAAAAAAAAAAAAGAAAAAATCTAAAACAAAACAAAACAAAAAACTACTACGTAAAAAATCCTAACAAAACCAAGGAAAGTTTCTGAATTATATTTGAAGCTCACTATTCAGCTAATAATATAAATCCAGGGAACACTAGGGGTTATAGCCTCCTTTCTGATACAGAATTTGAATGTCTGTGAGAAAAGGAATACCATGAAGAAGGTTCAATCACTTGATTCACAGAGTGCAGATGTCAATCTATGTGTCTACTGCCTAGTTAGCTCTTCTAAAGTCATGAGATCAAAATAATTTATAATTCTCTTTTCTTCTTGAGGCACAGCTTGCTGAGAAAAGACCATTAGAAATTTTCAAGAAAGGAAGTAATTGCATTTCTGAATGTCATCAAGTATCATCTTCAAATGAGATTTTTAAAAAGTATCATATTTGTGTATACAATCTCTCTTATTATACATTCTATGTCTCTTTCTTCTGTATTTGTTTGTCTTCTGAGTTCAGTGATAGGATCATAATTTTACTTGGCAAAACAAGTAATACTCATTATGGTAATTTTAGAACTTATTTTCTGTCTCTTTGGTTCAGGTTTTAAAAACCCTTCCTATGTAATTCTCTTCAAATACCATTTTTCACCATTTCTCTTCTTTTTCTCCACTACTAGGAACAATAATATAAAAAAAAAAGATTTGACATTTCTTATCAATTAATCTATTAGCTTTTTATGTGTTCTTTCATTTCCCATTTATATTTATTTGTTATGTTTTAAATGTTTTGCAGTCATAAATGCATTTTTCCTATGACATTGCCATGGAATGATATATAAATGAATTAAACAAGACGAGACTTTTCTAAAATGTGGAAGATTCATTGAAAGCTTTTTTTTTATATACACTACAAGAAGCCTGCAACTTTCTGCACTCCAAAAGAAGTCTTTCTCAGCTAGAATCAGTTGACCTGATGAAACTTGGCTTTTCAATGACATTGTATCAAATACTGTGTGATCTCTAATTGAAGCTGTTCTCCCGGATCATTCACCAAAGGAGATTTTGTGGCATCTAGGAATAAATGAAATTACAAAGAAGTTTTTCTCTTAAGGAGTTCCAAGCCAGTATGCAAAATTCTATTTCAAAGAATTTCATATTTCATTATGGGAATTTTGTAACTCTAGAACATTTATGTATATGTCGAATTTCTTTCAGAATAGCCAATAGATTAAACCTACCTTTTTTCTTAGGAAATGAATGAAACATACCCCCCCCACAAACACACAATCACAGAGTGATTACAGAAGCTTTCTTTCCTGTAGAAATCCCAGCTAAAAAACATAATAGGAGAAGAAGTGTAAGTAGCAATTACATGTAATGAATAGAAAAGCAAAGAACTTGGTAGTAATAAGTACAACTCAACAGTCAGGAAATGCAGGTAATTGAAATTGTAATCAAGAGTCAAGTATTCCTTCAGAATCTGAATTAAATTCTGGATTGTTGATTTTTATTCCAAAGCAAATTAAACAGACTTGATAAAATACCATGCTCACCAGTAGCACAACTTTTGCAGACCATAAGACTGGAGATTTACAATTTTAATGATGTTATAGTATATTTGTAGTAATTTTTTGTCTCATTATTGCCCTTTTGATGAGGAAAATTTGATATTGTTCATTTTGGTTTTGCATTTCACTAGAATTAGATGCCACAATTTAAATCACATGTATATTTAGCAGAAGGTAATGTACAAGTCTGTAAAACAGCCCTTTTCAATAACTTGATTTCTGGGCCCTCCCTAGTCATCCATCCTCTCCAACTTGAGAAAGAGATGTAAATGAAGAAGAAAAAAGATTGACACACAGAGCAACACAAAACTTAAACCAGTGCAGCATAGAGTTATAATATAATTTGAATGTCAAATTTGGTTGGTGAATAAAGAATGTCATGCCATTTTCTGATCCCACTACAAAATTCCATGTTTTGACAGGAGAGAATGCCTTGGACTGGATATGTGATGGAGTTTAATGCAAGATACAAAGCCTTAGTTTCATGGTACAAATCCAACTGAGGATGAAGGAGTGAAATTTGATTAAAATCCAGTGATTCTTTAGAGAAAAAAAAAAGAATTTGGCATATGTAAAACAAGCTTTAGAGTATGAGTATACAAACTGTAATAAATTTACATAATTTTCACTGATGCCCATCTCTTCTTCTGGTTTTAACATACAGGCTTCATTAGTAACAAACATTCTGATCCCTAAAGGAAGCAGGAATGAGGTTTGAACTAAGGAAAAAGCAAGACAGATCTCAAAATTATTCAACAGGGTAAATATCTCTGAGATTATCGAAATATCTTCAGTATTTAAAATTGGCTGAGTTGCTTGCAAAGGGTGACTGGAATCTCAAGGTGATTTGGATCTTCCATACCTGATATTTTGCCTAGAAATGAAAAATGGGAAATTGTGCAAAATTTCCCTCTGATGGTTTCAGATGTGTAAATTGGTATCCTGTCTCACATGATCTACCTGTATAGCAATTTAAAATTTAACCTCACATTTCTTCAGAGACTGGGCCTGACTGCATATCCAAAATCATAAATTTTAAGTAAAATCCTGAAACTGTTATCCGTGGAACTAGTGCTATTCCCTAGCATGTAAACACATTTCAGTGCTGTATAGGTGGGGCTGACCCAGTTGAGGATTGGGTCTCATATTAAAATGAAAAAGTTAAGTGACTGATTATTATGGTTCTTGAGTTTTGGGATATTTCACTCTTTATTGGAAGTGTGGGAGGCACTCTAGATATTGATCAGCTCAAGATTAGTTTTCAAATGCAGAATTAGCCCTTCTCATTACAGAAAAGGGATGGATTAAAACCTTATTCTATACCAAAAAACTCCCACTCTTTAATTAGTCTTCACAAATATTTAAATCAGCTCCAAGGAACCAAGGATATAATGTTTGTTGTAATTTTGCATGCTTAGGAAGTAACAAAACATGCAAAAAAGATGTAAATATACACATTACTGATAAAGTTAGTGCAATGAGCATAATGGTATGGAATTACACACAATACTTCAAGTAAGTGAGAGGGTGCCACGAAGACCAGTGGCTTCCCTGTTTATACCAAAGTTCATTGCTTTCCTCCCTGCATTCTTAAATGTCAACACACATCTAGACTTTTCAGCTGGATTCAACAATTTTCTTTAAACAAGAATTCTGTCCTCCCTAATATTGACATCTTCCAGTTTTTCCAGCCAAAAGTCTGGATGAATACTTATCAATTTCCTATCTGTAGGTCACTGGTAAATTAAGTGAAACGAGTCCCAGACTGATGACAGGAGAATACAAATAGGAGCTCTCCTCCAGTCAAATTCATCTCTTTTAACACAGATCATTGCAGTCTCTTTGGTAGCCAGCTCTTTATGAGCCTACTATTCTCATATCAGTGTTCACCATCCTTTCCTTGAGCAGTAATTTGCTATGGAAGACATCTAGTCTTTTGGTGGTTTTATAGTGTTTTTTTTTTTCTTTTTTTTTTCAGTTTTTTGTTGTTTTGTTTTGTTTGTTGTTGTTTCTGTTGTTGTTTTCTGGTTGTTTTAGCTTTTTGTTGTTGTTTTTTTAATCTGCATGTACTAAATCCACTGCTTCACATAATCTAAAATATCAGTCCTTAAAAAATTGCAGGTATTAGATGAGGGTAGCACCTTTGATAAAACCACATGTATCATTTATTAACTTCCCTTTGTCTCTGTGTCCTCAGTTATTCTTTTCTTCAAGAATGATTACAATACATTGCAAAGCATTTAATTCAAATTTAGAGTCCCGTAATTGCGGAGATCACCTTTATTTTTCCTTTTCATGTAGCCCATTATGTTTGCCATTCTTCAGGCAGGGTATTACTCCCTGATTTTACACATTCATTAAAAATCCCTCCTACTGGTATTCTGTTAGTTATGCATAACTATTACCACGCCATCCTCTTGTGCCTCAGATTAGTTTATGCTTTAGATTCACATAGCTTTGCCTTTGAAATATTCTCAGAATTGTACAACCAGCACTGCACTTGGGAGGAAAAGTAAGGAGGCAGCCACATTATTAACAGAACACCTTTGCCAACACTCTTGCCATGCTGGTGAGCATGGATTAAATTGGGAGCAAGGGAGGGAGATGATGAAGGGTTGAGTTAAGAAGTGATGGGCTGTGTTTGGCAGCACTTAATTGGAGTGCAGATGGCAGCTCAAAGAGAATGATCCTTCCTCTCTGCTCAGCCCTGGTGAGACACATCTGGAGAAAGGCCAGCCAAGGTCCTGAAGAATGTTAAAGAGCTGACTGCAGTACCTGACATACCTGGAGAGGTGGAGAAGGTTGGGACTGTTCAGCCTAGAGAAAAAAAGGCTTGAGAGGATCTTGTCAATGTATATAAACACCTAATAGAGGGAATAGCAAAGAGAGAACCAGACTCTTCTCAGTGGTGTCCAGTGCCAGGACAAGAATCAATGGGTACAAAATGAAACACAGGAAACTCTTACCAAATATAAGAAAAAGTCTTTTTTATTATGAAAGTGGCAAAACACTGATAAAAAGTCCTTGAGAGGTTATGAATCTTTCACTCCTAGAGATATTCAAAACCCTATTGCACCCAGCCTGGAGCAACCTGGTCTAGCTGGCCCTTTGTGCATTGAGTTGGGTTGGAGATAATCTTCACAGGTCTCTCTGTTCTCTCTATATAAAAATTCTGTGATCTGTTATTATATTGATCATATATATGGGGAAATTCTGACAAGCCTTTTTGTGGCTGAAAAGGCATAGAAGCCATCTTAAACATTTAAGGCTGCAGCAAAAATGTCGCATAAACCACAGAACAGGACTTTTTTGTAAGTCAGTCACCATTAAAATAGCCATAAATTTGAAAATGTCGACTCTAATTGTTAATTTGCAAAGCATGTACATTAAAACAAAATTTTAGTTTGCTCAGAAAACACTGTAAATAGCCAATGATATTATAAATGTCATTTGAAAAGGCAATTGTAAACAAAGCTTATTGGAATCAAAATACTAGTGGATATCCTTCTAGCTGGTTTTTTCTTTTGGTTGTTGTTGTTTTTTGGTTTGTTTTTCCCCCCCATGTTTAAACATAAGACTCCAGTGGCAAAATGACATTTCTATAATGTAAGACAAACAGAAAAATGGCTTCTGATCTTTTCTGAGATGCATCTAAGCTTGTATAACATGGCTGTCATGTGCAGTGCATGAGTGGTGCAAAGCTGTGAGAAAAATCTCAGTCCTGCTCCAAAGGTTTCAGCCCCCTTTCAGTAAACAGCCAGGGCTCTGGCTGTTTGAATTAGCTTTGAATTAACAGCTGAGTGGTCTTTAGCTGCTGAAGCAGAAATCTCCAGACTGTAGTCAAGGCAATGCAGCTATTTGTACTGGCTTTAAAATATCCACTCCCTGAACTTCTGTAAGGCTGTACCTGCCCTGCCTTCACCCTGTGAGATCAGCTAAGTCAGACAAGAATTTCTTTGTCTTCCCATCCACAACCTCTGTCTCTGGTCTGTCTTTGAGTTGAAAATCCAGCTTTGTGCAGTTGTGGCTGGATCCACAAATAAGATTTTTGTGAGGAAGTTTTGTGTACCTTATATTTCAGAAGACTCCCTAAACTCCTACGAACGACATCTGAGTTTCCCTTGAACATAGAGTCCTGTGAAGCTCAGAGACATTCCTGTTCCCTAAAGTCTTCTTCATGCTGCTAATCCTGTCATCCCTCATGACAAAGAGAATAGTTTGGGTTTGAAGGGACTTTAAAGATCATTTATTTCCAACCCCCATGACCAGGGACACCTCCCACTAGAGCAGAGTGCTCAAAGCTCTGATAAGCTTGCCAAATCCAGCAGGAGTAATTAAACATTGCCTGTACTTCTTGCCTAGTCTATCAATAATGGATATTGAATAAATTATTTGGATATTGTGTAAAACTCTAGGGAGTTTTCACAGGTAAAATCCTTTTGCATAAGATCATATTAATGTTTGAAGCCCATGTTCTGCTCCTTGATGTGTTGGTGTAATTTTTATTAGTGAGGGGAATAATGTACTTACATTTAGTAGAGAAAAAATCCTTGTTACCTCCATCATAGTATAAATAACCTCACACATACAGCTCTGTTTCTGGGGAGCTCTGGCTTGCAGCACTTTCAATAGATAAAAACAAAGATTCATATCAAGGGAATATCAAATAAAGTACATCTTATCACTCTGAAACACAAGGAACTCATCTATAGTTGAAAAAATAATTAATTTCTACAAGTGTCTCATTATTACCACTTTCTGAAAATAATTTTTCCTAAAAGAATTATGTCCATAGTTCTAAAGCTCTATGGATTTAAAGAGCCAGGGTTAGAGCCCAAAGGAAAGGTGCAGAGCCTTTAGGCTCTGGAAAGGTGAAAGAGAAACCACTAAAATTGAAACAGAATCCAAAGTGCTTTCTAGAAAAATGCTTAAGATTTTTGAAAGAAGCATCTTTGGAACTAGGAAGATAATTTCCCAGATGTAAAAACAAGATTTTAAATAACCTCTTCAGGTTCCTGACTCCCAGGCTTGTGCTAATTCACACTTGACTGTTTAGGGAATCCAGGTATCCATACCTTGGTCAAAGAGCCAAAACAACACAACTATGCCATCTGTGTTGATCTACAAAAAGCTTCTGGGCTTGAAGGAAATTTCAATCTCTTTAGGCATGTGTGTGAAGTGAAAGATCCCGGTGATACAACATTGCTCTCAGCAATGGGAAAGCCAATTAAAATCACTGAATTGCAGTATGCAACTCTGCCCTTAGACTTTAATGAGACATTGAGTATGTATGTTCAGAATAGGGCTGACAGAACAATCTAAAAGAGTGATATTTTTAAATTAGATTTTATCTTTTCTTTCTGGCAGTCGTGGCAAGGTCCTTAAACTTTTACTCGTAAGCAGTCTTCTTCACTTATGCATCTCTGAACAGATATAGTTTTAGAACAATCTGGAGACACAGAGCTAGGCTGGTTTGACTGAAAGGAAAAGGCATAATGACCATCAGCTCTTTTCCAATGAAGGGTTCCTATATCATGCTGCAAATCAAACATTCTACAAAGTAAAAATATTTTGTCCTGGGAAATAAATAAAAAAAAATAAAAAAAAAAAAAGCTCTTTCAGAATTTCTTCTTATTCTTCTTTTCATTCAACATTTGTTTAAGTGAAGATATTTAAGGATTTCAGGTCAAACTTTTAGCTAGATAAGCTTGACTCAAACCTGAAAAACCCGTATAAAGCAATATCCTTCTCTCTCTCAGCAAGAGAAAAATCCCTCACTAAATCTCAAGATTGTTAGAGGAATTTTGGAGGGTTCTTTAGTGGCTGCTGCTGGTCTGAGACAGGCTCTGGGGATCTCCCTGGTGTTATTCAGAGCTATAGTCCTAGGGGCTATGCTGTCTCTCATGTTTGTTCACAAGGCAGTGCTACCACTCTGCAGTGTTTCTGTCCAAACACAAGAGCACCTCTTTGCTCTAGGGGTCCCTTTTCAAGGGTTGGAATATGTCACTTCACCCCCATCAGTTGTGTTTCATGTTTGATTTGCAATGACTGAAGCACTAATACTGTGAACAGACCAGCAATATGCAAATATCTCCAAGGGTCAGCCTTTCATCCTACAAGGATTGGCAGGAGCTTTGCACTTCCTACAGGTGACACAAGTAAAATTATATTCTGGGGTAATTCCAGAATATAATACTCCAAGGAGAGTAGGAGCCAGCTGAAATCTCATTTGAGTATTTTGATATCTTGTTCTGTCTCCTTTATCTTAAATCCTGTTTAACTAGCAGCAGCTGCCGCTGACATTTCCACTAGGATGGTACAGATGGAGCAGTGACTCAGATCACTGGCTCTGTAGAGTTAGGAATAGTTAAAACTGATGCTGATGGAGATTATCAACAGGGCTGTAGGAGAGGCTCTTGTGTGATTGAGGCTTGCAATATGTGGAATTCAGATTTTCCGCTTGTATTGTTTTCATGAGAGAAATTGCATCTATCTGCCTACATGTACAACTCCAAACATGAACAAATTCTTTGTTGTCAGGTGTTTTGTCATTGTAACTTTCTCTGCTTTGTGTTTGTTAAGAAGTAGTTAAATCCATAAGCAAAAATTACATGAGACAAAAAATTATTATATTAAATGTCAGCATTTAATCTGGGACAAAAATTACTTTATTGCTTGATGTTCTTGGAGCCTGAAAATGGTTGGGGTGGGGAGAAACAAAACAAGGTAAATCTGTTAGCTGAGCTTTCCTGTCATTTGGGTCACATCATTGCTTATCATCCCTCATTTTCCCTGGGGAAACAGAGAGTAAACAAGAAGATAGCTGCACTGAGTCTTTGTGATAAGGGTTTCAGTTGGAAAATATAATCTGTTTTGTCATTTCTTGGTCAAAATAAATTTTGAGATTGTTCTTTCATTTACAATGAAAAGTGTATTTATTTGTTTCCTTTAACATTTTAGGTGTGCAGATTTCTTGGGAAAGGTACTAACCTAGTAGATTTAAGCAAATACACTTTCAATTCATTAGAATACCTGACAGACCCAAATCTTTATAGATAAGATAATTTGGATAATCTGTATAGTAAAAAAATTAGGTTACTTAGAATGGACTCTGCTGTTGCCTGGGACAGAACACAGTTTTCTAAATTTTATTTACAAGTCCAGCAGTAGCTCCTTACTCTGATCAGACACCAAGTAAACAACCATTTCACAATCTTCATTCAGAAAAAAAATCCTTTCTGCACAGAACTTGCAGACATACATTCTAGAATATATCTCAGCTCATAAACAAACATTGCTAGGGTATGGTTCAAACTCATGCCTTTCCTTGAGTTTTTATGGGGTTGCTGAAAGTCCAATAAATTGTTAGTTATGAAGGATTTTGTTTCCAAATAGGAGAGAGAGAATTCATGTGTTATACTTAGTGCACAATATGTTTAATTAAATAGCCACTGTGCGGGCAAATTGACATTAATTAGTTAACTAGAGTTAGAGGCTTCTGTAATGGTGACAGAGGGTACTGAGTGGGACATATCTTTCTTATTTGAAAGGAGGAAAGGTGGTCAGTTTTCCTCTATGACTCCCAGCTTCAGGATCTCATGGGCAGCAGGCTTTATTCCTTTACACATGAAATTAGGTTTTAAGACAAAGTAACTTCCTGGGAAATAATGGTGGACATGAGAGATTTCTGAAAGAATTGTAAAATTTCTAAGCATTTTAGGATTGGGTTTGCTCCAGCTACAGAGTCAGTATGTAACTTAAACTACCCTTAGCATTTTCCTAGGTACAACTTTGCTTCTTTTCCCATGAGAAGAAAACAATCAATCCCGAAATCCTGAGCTGGCTTTAAACCTAATTACAAGAAAGAAAAAAAAAAAAAAAGGATGGAGAATGTAATGTATAATCTATAGCCAAGATTTGAGATCCAGCCCTGGGAAAAACCATGAAAATATTCCAGCAACATTGTTCCACAAATGTCTTAGCAAATCCTGTTAAACCCAGAGAAGTTATGGATGCACCATCCCTGCAAATGCTCAAGGTCAGGTCAAACAGGGGCTTTGAGCAACATGGTCTAGTGGGTGGCATTCCTTCCCATGGCAGGAGGCTTGGAACCAGGTGATCTTTATGATGTCTTCCAGCCCAAGTTTCTCGGTGGTTCTTTGCTTTTAAGCGTAGCAGCAGCAGAAAATGTAACACTGAGTCTGTTGATCAGTATCATTGCAATTTATTGCACCTGAAACACAATAACTTGTAATTTCTTGAGGTGGAAAATGAACAACATACCTACCATTTTTAGGATTCAGCTCAAGAAATATTTGTTTTGCCAAATGACCTTTCAAGGAAGTCGACACAAGAGTAAGGAACAGATGACAGAAGGCATTTGGTCAGCATCATTTTCAGCAAGGATGTGTAAAGTTAACCTGGGAACTGGTTAATCTTACAAGCCCAGAGAAAACAAATTGTCTGCCATGCCATCTTTATTCAATTTCTTCTGAATTCGTTTTTTGCCACCAGGTGTCAGCACAAGTGCACAGACAAGACCCCCCCAGAGATTCCCTGAGAGGTCTCCAGAGAAGCAGTCTGTACAATAAGGATAATGTTTCATGTCAGCTCTTTTGCTCCTTAAAATATCCTCCATTTTTAGTTCCTCTATGGGGGAAAAAAAAAAAAAAAAAAAAAAAAGAAAAAAAAAAAAAAAAAAAAAAGGAGAAAGGCTGATATATTACTTACTCTTAACTGCATAGCCTACACCAGTATTTTGTACTGTAGGTATCCTAGGATCACCTATTCCATGTGCCCTAGTATCTCCACCATCCTCTTCTCTGCCCAGCCATCACAGGGCTAGATTCTCTCCCTTCAGACTCTAACCTGAGGATGTGGAGATTATGAGGAACAAGGCAGGAAGGAGGGATCATTTCCACATGATGTGGATAATACAGCTGAGATACTTCAGATCTACTAAGTCTATGCTCACAATCCTGCATTTTAAAAGTCCCTGTCCCTATGTCCTTTCAAGTTGTTGATGACACCTAGCATTTGTGTCCCCAAATCTCCTTTATGACAACTGAGTCTTTGGTCCTTGCTGGAAACAGCACCCTGGGATTGCCCTGATAAATGCAGCATCATCAGTTAGTCTTTGCTAATATATTACTAGAATTCCTTCTCTCTTCCCTTCAAATATTAAGGCTGCAGACATGTTTTTTTAATCAGAATTTCGTTATTGAAGCTCCAGTGCCCTGATGAAAAATAAATGTCATGTTTTCAGCATATTTCTTACATTACATGATTTCCTATTCCAGACTTTTCACAGAGGTCACTGTTTAGTTCACTGTTATAGGGATGAACCTGAGTTTGAGATATTTGGCTCTGTTTAATGTTAAAATATGTTTAGAATAAAGGCTTTTAATAGGAGGAGTGACCTGAATGAATAAGAAGACAAATATAACATTTCCATGACTATGAGAGAACCTTCTTGCTTTTAGTGAAGAGAAGGTTTTCCTAAATTAGAGGAACCCTTCTGGATGCCCAGGAGATACTGCAATGATCTGGCTGTAAAATTTTGTTTCAATACTGCACCAATAAATCTTGCAAGGGAAAGGAATATAAAGACAGGAGGAGAGGTCTTATCAAATATTTGCTCCAAAGAGCTCTGCAAATCTCCTGGCTGTAACTGGAAGAGAGAAACACGACTTGTGCTGTCATCTCAGGTTTGTCTATAGTGATTCTCCTAGCAGGTGTCATGACTGTTGTGTTTTTGTCTTCCTGGTACACTGTATTTATCATTGTTTATAGTCTGTACCTTAGTGAATTGTGGTTTGGGTTTTTTCTGCGGGGTGTTTTTACTTCTTTTGAAACTTCTATTTGACTCTCTGTTTCCTCCAGCAGTGTGAGAGATGCAACCCTGGAGCTGCAAAGTTTTACATGATCTGCAGGGCACCTATTTTTTATATTTTGAGTGCTATACAGAGACAATGATAGAATTTTAAGGCTTAAAGATCCAGATTTCTGGAAATGATTGGCTCTTTTTCTCAGGGTTCTTTGAAACTCTCAAATCAACCTCACTGAAGCTGTCCATCTAAAAACTGTAGTATTTTTACCATTTCAAGTCCTAAACTACACCTTTCATATTTCCATTTCATTTATACAATTTGTCTGCAACAAATTCTGTATAAATCTAATGGAAATTTAAAAGAGAGAAGCATATTTATAATGGTGAATCTCCACAAGCAAACAAACCACCCAACCCAACATTTTACTGGTACTCTACTGCAATCACTAGGGAACTCTCTTTCAGTCTGCTGATTTAATTTAGCATTGAATATGTGTGCATCCATCTTCCTTTGCAATGCTGTGGTGAGACTTGCCTGTAATTTAAAGGATTCTGTTTGCAGTCATGGTCCAAGTTATCACTGTGGTGTACTGACTGAAGAACACATTTTTTCTTTTTTTTTTTTTTTTTTTTCTGAAGTATTTACTGAAGTGCTTGGTGGTGAATTGAGCTGATTAATGCACAGAAAGTGGTTGAAAAGGGAGGGATATTCCCTATACCACTTATTGACTGCCCATATTGGCTAAGAGCCATGTTACTGTCATATTTACAGTGCTGGAGCTGGAAGCATTTGTAGGTTCTGGAAGTATATCTTGGGTAAATAATGTCTGTCAGACAGAGACCAGTTGTATCATGTCCTTCCAGATCAGCTCCTTTTGGAAATGAGCTTTGCCATGCAGGCAGACAAGGAAGTAGAAAGCACAATCAGGATTGCTGGAGTAGCTTGACTGAAAATTTCCTTTCAGTTTCCATGTAATGTATCTTTATTTCACAATTTGGAGACGTTTTGCTGCAGTCAGTAATAATTACATAGTGCAGTCCTTCCTGTCCTTCTATATGGACTTTGTTTGGTAAGGGTCTCATCAGCTGTAGTGGAAAACATGAATGAAAAACACAAACCTTTGCTTTTAAGGATCTCCAACATATCCAGTTTTCTCTGTGCTAGTCTGCTGGACATTTCTGTGTTCACTCAACCAATGCATTCTGCCAGCTGCTGAATTTGGCATGTGGAGATCTGACCTGCTGACCCCAGAAGATGCACCTCTTCAAGACACTGCCAAAGCTGGCTTTGTACCACAGCCCATTGATTCCAGGATTTTCTTGGCAGTGGCTCAGCCAGTCATCTAAAATAGGATTTGATCCAGCACCCACAGATGTCAATTTAAAGGACTTCCATTAATTTCAGTGGATCCATCTCCTCCTTTTGAAATTACCTTTGCCCTGACAGTGGCACCAGCCCCTGAACAGAGGGGTGCCAAGCAGGACACCAGAGCCATCCTAGCTTTCCCTACACAAAGGAAAAATGTACTGTTATCAGGAAAAAAAAAAGTAACTCAAGAATTCAAAAGCACTTTTTTTTTTTTGCCTTTCAATTTTGAGCAATTGCAGCACTGCAATTCCTATTATTGTGCTATATTGTGTCCTCTCAATTTCAACTGAATAAAGGGTTTCTCTGAATGCAAGTTACTCTTTTGAAGAGTGACATGTAGATTATTTACATACTTTAATCCTGACTCATAAAGAAATTTGTACACAAATGATTCACGTATAATAATTCATATTTACTTAAAGAATTATTGCCATTCTTAGACAAACTGAGTGAAAACAATATTTCGCTAAAACCCCTATTAAACTACCTTGCATCCCCTTCTCATTGTCACTACTTAGTTGAGTATGAATGCAAACACAAGCTTTGTCCTTTTTTCTCTAATTGAAATTTTATTATAAGCAAACAGAGAGTGAGAAATTAAAAGTAATATATATGCATGTACCAAAGCACTGGAGATCAGTGCCTTGCTCTAAAGAAGTCTGTTCTTGCATGAAGCATTGCTAGCATTGCAACTCAAGTTTAGGAGCCCTCCATTGGGGCAGCAGTTATGAAACACCATCTCTCTCCTAAATAAAACAGGGTCACACATCAGGAAAGAAGAATCTAATTAACTCAGATGCACGGCATTGTGCAGCACTTAGCAAGACTCATTTCTTCTTTGCCTTGTAACTAAAAGCTTTAATGGGACAACACCATGTAGAAGGCTGTTTGTGAAGGGTTTGATTTTAACTATTTATATATTCTCAAGACCATTCTCAGTACAGTAACCCATACATACAGAATGACCTTTAGCCATACTGTTAAATATTTCCACACTCCAAGCAGGACATTAAGTTGACTTTTGGAATTTGGCCTTTACCCATGTTTACTCACCAGCCATTTTGCTCCTCAACTCCCATCTCCCCTCCCATGCTTGGGAGGTTATAAACTGGCTTTTTCCAAAACAGTATCATTGCTCAGTTTGGCCCTGGTGTGAAACCAATCATGAGATCATGTGAACTGGATGTCCTAATTCTAACTCTTGGTCTGACAGAAGCACAGCAGTAATCTTGAGGGAGTCTGTTTCCATAAGATCTTTCATCTTAAATTTTTGACACAAGAGGTCCATGAATCCTAATGTATTCCAGGTAAGTCAAGACCCTTGAGGATTATAAAATGTTTTGCTAGGTAAGAAGAAATATTATCAATGGTTTCATTCTAACATTCTAGGAAATAAATGCTTGAATAAGGATGGAGGAATTAAGTAATGCTTACAGTAGAATGTTACCTGAAAAACTTTCTTTCGATATCTCATTTAATGCTGAGTTATGGCCAATTCAGAAGTGCTAATTCAGAGCCTTTGTGATTGACAAATAATCCCTAGGTATGGCACCAACAACTCAGAAATTGATTCTGTTGTTATAAATCCTTCATTTCTGCTGAAAAGTGAGAAAAAAACACATGTAAAAATAACAGACAATTTGGGCATGAATGGACTTGAGTGTGCAAAATTCATGCAGCTAGTCTTCATGATAAACCTAAGCGTAGGACAGAGACACAGAAAGGTTTTTTGTATTTTGGGTTTGTTTGGTTTTTTTTTTTTGGTTTTTTTTTTAATTGGAAAAATGACTCCCAGTACATGCAGCTTGTTTTTGCAACCATGGGAATAAGCACCACAGTGACAGAAATACTGTGTCTGCTGATATTTTATGAAGGTTTGAACAACAATCTACTACCTTCTCTATGTGTTTGCCTCCTAGCAGTGGATTCCTGTTTTAATTTTAGTTTGCTTTATTGCTTGCTGGTTAGAGCATCAGGCAATACTAAAATTGTTATTAAATGCAATCTGTCTCTTTAATAACAGTTCCAAAATTAAAATCATAAAGTTGATTCATAAACCACAGAAACATATACAGTAGTTGGAGTGGCCTTCTTTCTGGGGCATTATTGAAATGTACCAATTCAATGGACTTTGTAGAAATAGCTTGCAATTACTGTTGTTGATGGGAACAGGGAGCTTGTAATAACCCAGACGAGAGTGTAACATGTAGGATATAAATTTGAAAAAGGCTGCCAGCACCATCACACACTGCCTCTTGCTCAGTGGGTGAAGAGGTGATAGTGTGCTTTTATTAGCCACTAGCCATTAAGGCAATATCAGAAATGGTCAGGAGAGTCCTGGAATCAGGACAGAGCATCAATGTGGCCATCAGCCACTCTTCCAGATGGGCCATGGCTAAGCTGGAGTGTGCAAGGGAACTTGTATATTTATTAAAATGGGTATTTCAATTATTGACAATTACTGATAGTCTAGAGATATCCAGAAGGATTCAAGCTTATATCTTTATGAGGTGTTGTATTGCATGTGCTGGGGAAGCCCAGAAATATCTCTGAGTTGGATCTTTTTTCTGGATTTTTTTTGTAGCATATACAAGGAGACCACTGGGTGAAACAGGCCTAAAGAAAACACATTTTGGGGGAATTCTTTTGTATAGATTCAGCCCAGGCTGTTTGTCTTCAGCCCTGCTGGTTGAGAACCTGCCATGTGGGGCAACTTATTTCATAAACAACCATCCTTAATACCCTCATTATGAAAATATGGTACCCAGACCTCCAAGGAGCCAGCAGCATGCCAAGTGTGAATAGTTCTCCATCATTCATAGCTAAGTTTGGAATTCCACAGTGCCTTCCAAAATGTCCACAGACTTCCCCAGTTCTTTATTCACAGCTCTGTTGGTAGAAGTAGCTGATACAGAGAAACGTTGGTGTCACTGAGACTTTGTTGATGTTAGAATACTGGCAAACATGAAATAGGATGCAAACTTCAGAAGTGCTTAGCCCTTCCCTGCATCCAAATGTGCATTTTCAAGCAGTTAATTTGAAAACCCATATGCTTAACTGATACAAATCACCCTTATTTTCCCATTTCAATCCTCACAGCTATGTATCAGCCAGCTGCTTAGGGATGCATCTCTATATTTTGGAGTGTTGGAAGAATCCTATTACTCCATTTTGCAGGAAGGAAAATGGAAGGAACAAGGGATTTGACCAGGATCAAACAAATTACATCTATGCTAGCATATTAAGTGTGTCTTTGTATTCCAAAACTGCTTGCAGACTACCTCCTGGGAATGGTCCCTGGCCAATTCTAATTCCTGAACTGTCTGGAAACTCTTTAGGAGGAAGGTAATCATCAGGGAAGTCTCTAACAATTGAGCAGTTAGACTGCTTGATTTTTCACAGTCATTTTCCAAACAGGCTGAAACAAGTCAGAAAGATAAAAACAGTTTGGATTGATTGATTTTGGAGGTGATGAACATATTTACATCAGACACTGAGGTAATGTTGACCCAGACTTGTAAATCCATAGGTGATTCAGAGTAAATTTGCCAGCACAGATAAGCACCTGGAGACACCTGAGGTTCAGACTATAGGTAGTTTTTCAGGGTCAGGCTATATCCTGAATCCCCCAACAAATCCTTGCCACTTTTGTAGGCCTAATATTGTCTAAATACAGCAATCATATGATGATTTGTGTCTCTGTTCCTAGTTCAGAAACTTTATGGTTTTCAGCTGACATCACCAGTAAAAAGTGCTGGGGTTCACTGCCAACCTAGTGATTTTTGCACATTTTAAGTGTCTTTTTCACCAAATATCAAAGTTTTCATCACAGTTCTCTATTCTTTCCATTTCCAGTTAATTCCCTGTTCAGGATGTTATCAAGGAAACATTGAAAATAACTAAAATGAAGTATGCTTTGGCCCACTGTGAAAGTGAAGAGGGAAGACATCTTGACAAATTGACTTTTGAATGAGTTATTCAGATACAGTCACACAAAGCAACACAAAAAGTACAAAACAAAAAAACATATGAATAGACCTTTAATACTTGAAAGCTCCAGACAGCATTCAATAGAATGAGAATGAAGGTACCAACAGGAAACCTGTCTCTTATGGAAAATATGGGGGCTTTTAATTTATTTTTTTTTTTTTCCCACATCAGTATTTCTAGGTTCTGGACTGCTATATATACTTTTGAAAATATTTCACAATTCCCTGTGTTTTGAAAGCAAGCAGTAAAATTACATAAGTTTAAATAGTATTCTAGTACTAAGGACAGGACAGGCAAATATTACAGGTGATGGTGGTTGTTTTAAGGATCATAAAGATTTGTAACCATTGTATTTCTTCTGCCATAGTGTTTCCCTTTTTTTTTTAATCTTTCCTTTCATTTCTTTTCCTTACCCCTGGAGAATGTATCTGTATTTCCTGAGAGACACTTATCCAATTAAAAGCAAAAAACCCTAATTTTGTTCTTATTTGTCTTTGCTATTTCTTTCTTGTCTCAGTGGCTTTTATTCTCCTCACATGGGATCATCTCAAATGCACAGGGAGCCATTTCCAGGTTGTTTGCACGAATCCTGCTATTTAGTCATTTGTGCCTGTATCTTTTGTACTTGGTGTTCTGTGTTCACACTCTCATTACAGTCATTTCTCATAATTATGTTCTTTGCTTTGGTATCAGAAGATTGCAGGCTTCTCCCTGCACCTGTAGTCTGCATGAGATTTGTGGGTTTGTATGTTGCCATTTACTTTTTTGTTTGTTTGTTTTCTATGTCAGTCTTTGAAAGGAGAACAAGACATCTTGGATATTAACATCAAACAGAGCTTGCAAAACAATTCCATATTCCAAGTTGTGATTTGAAGTTTTTTAAGCACCTGATCACCCCTACCTTACTTTAGCCCTTTTTCCTGGATAAGAGAAGCAGGACTGATATAACCAGGTGATTTTTGTCAGTAGTTTGGGAGGGTGAAGATGAGGTAAAACATAACTCTCTTGGATTGGGGTTTTGCGGGGGAAGTACGGGGGTTTTTGATTTGTCTTTGGTTTTAGGGTTTGGGATTTTTTTTTTTTTTTAATAAAAATTTCTATTGATTTTTTTGCATACCTGTATGCTAACCTATCTCCTTCCTTAGAAGAATATTACACTTTCCTTATAAGACCCAGACACCCAAGTACACTCCTGCTACTCTGATAAACAAGAGGATGAGATCAACATTCTCTTGTCATCAGTAAGATAACTTTAAATGCAATGGGACCTATAATTGCCAAAACATGAACAGGAGAAAGAAAGAACAGTCTATCTTGTTTCACATAAGCATATTTGCCCAGAATTAGTGTGTCTCCAGCAGAAGTTATTTGCTGAGGAATATGTTAGTTTTTGAGGATATTGATATCACTGGATGAAGCTATGATGTCTTTGGAAAAATACATCAGATTCTTGGCAAATTTTTTTTGTGCATAACTTAATCAATACTGTCACAGAGATTTAAGTGAGCTTGACATGAGATCCACTTGATCTAATTCAATACTGCAAAACAGAAGGGTCAAGCATTAAACATAAATGGGCTTTTCCAGTGGCCCAAATAACCCCAAATAACATATATAGCTTTCATCACATTAAAATAAATAACTTTTAAAAATCAATAATTTGAAAACATTCCAATACTGATGAATTTAAGGAAAATTAATGTAGCCACTACAATGCTGCCATCCTTGGTCTACCAGCAGCCAGGAGCTATGGCCCCACTATCTATGCTTCTCCTTGACTCTGTATTCTCTCTCCTTCATGTGCTAATTCTGTTTGGCACTTGCACTCTCATGTTATTATTTATTACCGAAATGCTGATCATTTTTGTTTAGTGCAGTGTCTGTCTGAAGCACTGAAATAAGTAGATGGAATGAGAAGTCATGGGGGTAGCAGAAGGGAGGAAAGAGAAAATTAAAGAAGACATAAAAAGAGTGGTGAATAAAAGCAGATGAAAACAGAAAATGCTGTAGAATCACTAGTCAGTTTAGTGCATGAAATTCTGTAATTTTTTTCTTCAAGCAACCAGGCTGAAGAACCATGAAGGTCTTTCCTAGAACTGAGATCAGTTCTATAATGGAAAAAATAACAAAATGCCATATTTTACCTTTTCTTATTATCTTTTTATTCTCCAAGGTTTCCATTGGCACGAAAAGAAAAGGCAATTTGAAACCTTAACCACACAGCCAGGTCTATTTTTATGAATTAAAAGCATGGTCTAGCCTTTTCCATAGAAAGTTCTGCAGCTGCCAAGTCAAAATCAGGCTGGACTTTATATCTGATTATCTTTTAATGCCTGTGATTAAATTAAAGATACCTGTTATGATTCATAGTTTCCTTTATAACATTTTATAATGGTTTTCAGTATTATAAAATCCTTCATTTTTTTTCTTTTTTTCTCAGTCACATTTCAAAGCTTTCATCCCCAACTGCTATTAACATAGACATGACTGCTGTTGATCTAAGTGACAAAGGAATTTATTAAGAAATAGTACTGAAATAAGAAGAAATGTTTGAAATACAAAAATTCGGGTCAAGTTTAAAATTACAAGAAATTTTTATGGAGACTGTAATTTAAGCCCAGATGGCAAACCAGTCCCACAGAGCTTCTTGCTGACTCACTGCAATGGGGATAGAGGAAAAAAATCAGCAAAGTAAAAGCAAGAAAAACTCATGGGTTGAGATTGAGACATGCACAAGCAAAGCAAAACATGGAATTCAATTCCCACCAGCATGCAGGTATCAGCCTTCACCATAAAGCAGGAAAGACAAACACCATCACCCTGAACATCTCCCTCTCCTCCCTACTTCTTTACCCTGACCCTGCTTCCTACCCTGACCTGTTATGCTTGCAGGGTCAGCTGTCCCAGCGTGTCCTTTCCCAATTACTTTTGCACCCCTAGACCCCTTCTGGAGGGATGGGGTCAGGAGCAGCAGAGGCCTTGACACTGCTCACATGAGCCTGCCTGTGCTATCAACACTGCTTTCAACACAAATCCAAAGCACAGCCCCACACCAGATAAAGGAAATTAACCCTATCCCAGCCAACACCCTCACAAGACTCCAAGGCTCTGGTGTAATCTGTTAGTGTGAATGAGACCTGCTGGAAAAATTGTTGTTTGGACTCTATCTTGTCTGTCCAAGTGTTCTTTGCTGCTACTAACTGCAGAATTTCTAAACTGCTTTGTCCAATAACCTGTATTATAGTCAGTGGTATTTTATTCTGGTGCATGAGCTGTCTGTCCTACCCATCCCCACTGCCCTTGGTAGTGTCATCACAGAGCAATCTATCAAATCACCAACAAGGAACATTTCTACTGAGACAATGCATCCTGAAACAAACATCAGCTTACAGAAATTGGGAAAGAAAATGTTTTCCAAATAAGATAAATAGAACTGTGAGTTAAATAGCCTCAAAAGAAGTGCTTGATCTTGGAAATGAAAGTCCGGGAAAGCTACAAGGGAAGGAAAAGATTGATCAGTAGATGATTACAATGGCAGATATGCAGAATCAACACCTTGAAATTGATTTTGCTACTCTTGAGAATTTATGACATGAGCTAAAATTGCCAGCTTGGTGGAAGACAGGACTTTTTAAGTGTTGCAACATGTTTTCATCCCATAACTTCATTGCTTTGAGTGACCTGTTTGGTGCAACCCAATCAGCTAAACAGAGAATTTATCATTCTTTTGATGCCCTTTCAAAACACTATTTTGTGATCCTAACATGAATATTGAGTTAAGGATGGATTGTATTTCTAAATGTCCAGCTGAAAATATCTGCCACTCAAAGTAAATAGGAATTAAGGGTTCTTCAATCAGAGAAGCAGACTTGATTGCCAGTAACTGAAATAACCTTTTGTTGTGTAAGACTGTACAGTAAGCCTTGGTAACAATGAGGTTCAATTGTGTGAAAAGAACATATTTTCAGTAATAATATGATATAGTTATTGATAACAGAATAACCTTGTATTCAAAAAATAATGCAAAATGAACTACATGCCAGAAAATGGGTTCTGACAGGTATTTTATAAGAGAAGGTTCAGACATGAGTTTATACACAAAAAATACACTGGTATTATTTCTTGTTTGGCCATTGGAAGATAGTGTCTGTCATCCTTGGTCATGATGTTTTCTTATTCTTCAAGTATCCTTATATAAATAAGCAGGGTTATTCTTTGAGAAATTCACTAAGTACACACATCAGAATGTCAGCTGAGACACTGCATTTTCTTTGCCTCATTCATTCAGCTCTGTTTCCTTTTAAATCAAAGGCAGCAGGTGAGAGAAGAAAAATATGTTTCTGTCACTTATGCTATAAATGAGCCTTGTACAAGGTAAATTTTAGTTCTTTATTTTACAACGTCTACTTCTGTTAGAAGAAAACCAGATATGCTAAATATCAATTCATTCCATTAGATATCAATGACCAGGTCCAGGTTGTTAGTTCCTAAAATATGTTGAACATATTTTCTGAATTGCAATTTAAATTTAAAATAAACATGCTGCTTTAGTGTCATGCACCATAATATGTAGGACAAACTCAAAAATAAGAAGAAAAAAATCACTAGAAATCAACATAAGGAAGGAACCAGCCTTTAGCACTGCTTCTGGCAATATATTTTGTGATTAATTGAAAAAAAAAAATTTCTAGGGGAAAAGAAAGGGTGGGACAACAAATATCCTAATATAAATACAAAAATACAACTTCTTAAGGCAAATATTTATGATTTTCTCATTCCCTGTCAAAAGCTGTGAAAATCCACCAAATTATTTACTTTATTTATGGGAGCAATCTTATAAAGATGACTAGTTTTCTCAACAAAAGTAAGCTGTTCCAGCCTCTTGCAGCTTCTGAACTGTGAAAATACCTGGTGACTACAGTCATTTTTGTAGCCTCCAGTCACAAAGAAGTGTGGTTTGTTTAGTGTATGTCACGTAATAGGTTCTCCTTTTTTTCTCTCTGAACCATGTTGGGAAAGCAGCTTGATGACAATCAGTGTGGGAACTTCCCTGGGTCATTTGTTCACTTTCTAAGCAAAGCTGCAGAAGTGTTTAAGAATATCTCAACAAAATATACTGAGCCACATCAAAAATTATAAAAAATATAAAATATTTTAAAAAAATTTGAAAAGCCTACTTAGCATTTTGCAAATTCATAAGTGCCTGGTATCATGGAATGGATTAGGATTGACATCAGTAATTACTTCTGTTTTGAAGCTGCTTCCCAGATATATTTTCTTTTGTCCATTCTCAGGAAGTCCTGGTTGCTACCTCTACAAAGACAGTCTGGAATGCCCTTGCAATGACATTGGCCCTCAGCAAAGGGGGGACCCCCAGGCTCTGTGCTGTATTCAGCAGTGGGCACAAATTACATTTCCCTTTGTTCCTGAAATTCCTACATAGCCCTGCTTGTTGCCCTGGAAATCCCTCACCATATTTCCCTAACCCCATCCATGCACACTTGATCAGACTATTTGCCCTGAGTGACCTGTCCCTGCTTCTTTCCATTGAATGCTTCTAATGTTTGACTTTAATATTTTGTTCCTGGGGCACTACCATAGTCACTGTTGGACAGCAGAGGGTCTGTCCTGGGGCCATCTGCCACTGGCTCCATTAAACACAGGACAAATTTCTGGCAGCTTCTCATGCCAGCCAACCTTTTTAGTCCCCCTCCTACCAAAACCTTGTTGCACTAATCCAACACACATGGTTTCAGCACAAACTCAAAACAAATCCTAATATTAATCAGCAGTACATTAACTAGTGCTTATACATTTTCCTTTGGCACTATTTTGGAGGAAGATATCCATCTTCTCTGCTGTCTTGACTTTAACTGCCTGTGATTTTGTCCCTTGAAGCAGAAACCTGTGTTGCTTAAGGCCATTAGCCAGAAATATTTTGCAATCACTCTGTTAGCAAATAATTTAAAATCTAATTTAAACAAAAGAGTGATCATACACATGTTGTATTAACAATGAATAATTACTTTCCACAAATATGTTTACTCCAAAGAGGTAATGACATAAATTCATTTGAATTTTCATTTCAGAAAATGAAGCCCACTAGAAAGAAAATAAAGTAATGTAAGTAGTAGTGCCAGGTTTATATTTTCAATTCATTTAGGAAAAAAGAAAATCTGGAGCCCTGCTTTCAAAAACTGCTGATGTGGGATATATGCAATAATATTTTAGACCTCTGCAATGTGGTCACCTTTGGCTCCATGTACAAAGTGGAAGGAAAGAGGCATTTCTTCCATGTAGTTCATTTGATCACTTTTAGGCACCCTAAAACCTATGCATCTCTTCCTCAGTACAGAATACCTCTTTCACCTTTCCATCTTGTAGATCTGCTCACCAGGTATGAAGAATTAGTACTCAGGCATTGAAATACCAATAAAAACATCTACACTGTCCTACCACAACTCCTTTCTACATGCTCAAAGCTTATCAGGGACAGCACTGATGCTTCCAATAAAGGCACTATCCCAATATACTGCCCCTGCTGACACAGCCAGCCCTTGGGTGGAAAAATCTCAACTGAAACACCACAAAGATACAGATTCAGAGCTGTGATTTTTGTGCTTGCTGTGACTCTGACTTGTGTCAGGGTGAGGGAGAGAGCTGGCAGAGAAATTCCAATTCCACGCTCAGTTTTGTAGGGAGCAGCTGTGAGAAGGGGTCTCAGCCTGCTGAGCCAGGGGAGCTTTCTGGGGAAAACAAACCACTAATCACAGTCTGGCTGCCTGTGTGCCAGTCAGGAGCCCTGTGACAGCTCTCAGGGGACCTTCAGCTGGCATTTCCCCAGGAATATTTCACTCCAATGTTCACTTGTAACACTCCAAGAGCAGCAGTGGTGTTTCAAAGAGAATCTGAAGCCTTAGACCCTGCTGCAGCTGACATTAACTAATCTGGGTCAAGGTTAATCCAGCCTCCTTGACTGCTGTGTGATACAGCAATATCTGTAGGCAGATGATTTCTCTGCTTCCTTTTGTAGCATTAGAACTTCCTTTCTTTCTTTGCCAAAGTGTGTTCTGACTCACCAGAAGATGCTTTGATTTACAATCACCTTCCTTCTGCTGCCTGAATAAATATATTAGGTGAATATATTCTTGATATATCTAGCAGTTCTCATTGAGATTCCTAGTGTGTGAGGAGGGAAAGGGACAGGAAAATAGGAATGCTCCAGTCAAAAAGTATTAGGGGTTATGGCTATTATCTGATGCTACTCTTCACCTGAATATGACCTGCTAATTTTTGTTACTAAGGAAAAAATAAAAATAAAAAGAAAGAGAAAATGTATGCAGTTTCTCTAAGTGACTAATTCTTTTGTATACTTTTGTATTTCTCCAAAACAGTCATAGCTGATCTGAAGCTAACTGCATGCTCTTTCATATTTCCTTAATGTGTCTTTAGAGTCCTTGCACTTGTAGCTTGGAAGTATATTTTTGTCTTTATTTTTCATGTAGTCTATGTCCTCTTGTAACTTAGACAGGTATTTTCTTATTTGAAATTACTCTACTTTGGATTTGTGAAGTTGTGGGTACTTTTTTTTTTCATTTACAACCCCATATATATTGTATTTTGAGGTTTTATTCCATGAATCTACAAATAAAATTGTTCTTAAGGAATCTAATAAAACTTTTGGAAAATGAAGAAAAAATTTCCCCAAATACCTGTAAACCAAACCTGTAAATCATTTTATAGCACAGATACCAATGGCAGTCTTCATTATATTTCCTGGAGATTATTACATCTGTGGTAATCTCATTAGGTTGTATTTATCATCTCTGGAGAAAACTGGGGAATTTTAGGGGAATTTTTCTGACCTATTGTAATCATGAATATACAATGATTAGATGAATCACACCTTAAAACTTTCTGCATTAGTCATTGACTCATTACCTAAGATAATTCCACCTTATTTCTGTGCATTTTTAGACTGTATGTTACTTTATCTTCTTGTCCAGGTTCGATTAGAAAGTAGAATGTCAGCACAAGGATTATTTACCTCTCTATGAAGATTTCTTCTTTCCCTCTGTCTTCTTCTTTATCTGGCTCACAAGAATGGGCACCTGTCTTGCCAGGCACAGCACAAATATCTCTAAATTCCTCTGCAACTAAATTCTTAGATTGTTTGCTAGAACTGAAGAGTATTTTTCCCTTGCTCATTTTAGAGTTATGGTACTCAGACCTGGCTGAGACAGAGCTCAGATGTCTTATATCAGAAACCCTCAGCATTTAAACTCCTTCCTTCTTATTTTAAATTATTTTAGTATATACAGTATCAAAGTTCTATGTAGGAAATTTGGAACACTGTTCTTTCTTTCAGACTTGCCAAAAAAGCTTAAACATAAAACAGATGGTCAGAGGGATAAGTTCATATTTTATCAGGACAAGTTCATGCTGTAATGGCATATCCTGAAAATGCTTAAGGCAAGGTTGGATGGGACCCCAGCTACCTGGTCTGGAGGGTGTCATCCCTGCCCATGGCAGAGGGGTGGAACTAGCTGATCTTTAATGTCTCTTCCAACCCAAACTAGCCTATTCTATTATGTGAATTCTTTTATGCCTTCTTTGCTTCTTCCTTTTTTTTTTTTATTTTTTATCCCCTTCTGTTTTTCTCTATTGGCATTGACAGTTGGGATAGAAATTTACCTGTCTGCCTTAGATTCAGATCCTGTATCTGATGCTGAGGTGTCTTGACAGTCTGCTTAGGAAGCAAAGGAGCAGAGCATCCACTGCAGCTGAGTGAGACTGTTGTGCTGGTCTTCAGGTCTCATTCCCCCCACACACAGGCTAACCTGGCAGATACATTTCTTAGGGGAATACTAATGTTAACAGAGAATAATTTAGGTTTCAATTTAAGCCATCTTGAGCTTTCCATACATTTGCTGGGGGGAATTACTTTTGCAAATCCTCAGAGTGGATTTATAACCAAATGAGTGTTTGGTTTCACATTACTGCATGCTGAGAAGGAAGCCTATCATGGGAACAAATATCTGAACTAAATTTTCACATCCTTCAACCTAAAAAAAAAAAGGTGGGAGGATTACACATTAGCTCCTGTGTTCTCAAAGAAAGAAGGAAAGAAAAAAATGTTTTGTGGACTGCTGTAACTTAAAATACTGCAAAGCATACATATTGTCCAGAGCATTTGTGGATGTCCCATCCCTGGAAGTGTTCAAGGCCAATTTGGTGGGGCTCTGAGCAGCCTGGCACAGAGGAACGTGTCCCAGCTCATGGCAAGGATGTGGAACTAAATTATCTCTAAGGTCTCCTCCAATCCAAAACATCCTATGATTCTACAGCACTATGGTGAGGGAGAGAGAAATATTTTTTTTTTCTGTATTATAGGCACAGTGAAAGCCTGAATAATTATACATGGTACCAGACATGAAAAACACTGTATAAGCTCTTGACATTAAGTACTAAAAGAACTGACAGGTTGCAGCTGAGCTCTGTATCTTATACTGTACTTGTCTAAGGGAGAGCTACAGCAGAGCCTCCAAAATAAGAATGGCACTTGACATCCCATATCTTTACAAACAAGGCATGAAAAGAGTCTCCTGTTTAGACCTTTCTGTGGGCAGAAAGACAGCAGAGGACATGGGATAATGTCACCTTGTGTGTCCTCAGCCTTCAGAATTTCCTGCCAGGAGCCATAAAAAATATTCTGTGATGCTTTCAGGTACTTTATCTGAAGTCCAGTAAGGATGCTCTCAATATTGCCACTGTCCAGTAAGTTGATCTAGGTGTTCCCACCTGAAACTGAACAGTAAGATACTTTCTAAAAAAGACACAAAGTGCACAAACTGTCTTTTTAAAACTAAACAAGGCAATTTCCCTATTGCACCTTTGTTTGGAATTATTTCCCTTCTCCTATTATGCTGAAGGTTTTCCTTACTTTCTGGTCTCAGCAGAAAAAGAATTGGCCATAGGAAAGAGTTGAATGCTCTAGTGTATTCATGTAGCTAAATAAATCTGGGTTGCTGTATTTCTGGAAGACATCTTTTTCTCCAAAGCAAAATCATCAGAGTCTTCATAATACAGAGTTATTTTTTTAAACATTAAATGTAACTTTGATTCATCATACCATAAATTGTACTCAAATTTGAAGTGGAAATTTGTGATCAGTCCTACTTACTCAGACTGCATAAAAGTTGTTTTTTTGCAAATATCCCTCACACCATTAAAGGATTAGATCCTTTTATTTCAGGCTTAGAGTATGCCTGTATACAATAATATATGGCTTTATTCACAGGTTTTCTTCTGCCAGCAAACCTTGTGTGCTGTACATGCTGTAGCATTATGCATCTTGTTCCATGGACCTCTTAGATCAAATGCAAAATAAAATCTGTCTGTTTCTGTCCATGTTGCTTAACTTCTCTGAACAACAGGGACACAGTGTCTGTTGCAGTGATGCTGGAATCAAGAAGGGTATGATTGATTATGAAAAGAAGAGCCAATTTTTTATGCAATGCCTTAAGAGCTCTTGCTGTTAACGCTGGAATATTTGTGTTCTTGCATAATAAACCTGAAAGTTATATGGCTTAGGAAATGGTTATCACCTCATAAACAGGAAGCACCCTCAAGGTATCATCTACTACAGGCAATGTGATCACAAAAATCTGTGTTCCAGCTTTGCAGCAGTCCTACATCACTTCTTTTATGGCATCATTATGTTAAATGTTTTTAATGCAGGAATATTTCAGAATAACAGCAAACTATTTTCTGTTTCACTGCAGTTTCATTTAGGTCCATTAACGTGTGAACATGAAATAGAAATAGAGATTAAATTACTTGTCTAAGGTCACAGTGATCTACTGGGTTAGATGTGGGAACAGTGACAGAAAACACCTGGCACCTGATACTGGTTTTGATTTGCTGTAGGACCTCATATGCATCACTTGTACAAGGTCACTTATGGGTGCTGTCAGAGCAAATGTGAACATGTGTGTCTAAGCTGCTTGCTAGATCTATTGTAAATATTCAACATTGAAAGGTAAAATGTGGTAGTCCATTTTCACCCAAAGCAATAAACACCAGTACAGTTGTCAAGATATTGCTAATCTAAATCTAATATTTATATATTATATAATGTTTTCACCTTAAATTCACACTTAATTTTCTTCTTGTCACTGTGTGTAAAAGTACTGATCTGTACCATAAATATGCAATCTAACAGGTTTTGTAACCTAGGAAGCTCCAGTAGTGCACCACACTAGTGCTTTAAGGCCAATGTTCTTGGAGCACTGGGAGGGGCAGAGCTGGCCAAAGCATCCCTGCACCTCTAACCCACCAGAGTAACTGCACTGCTGGCCACAGAGAACAGGGCTTGGACAGAGCTTGGGTGTGCACAGTGCACAGCACAAGCATCTCTGTGCCCTCTGCACTGCTTAACCAGAGAATCAGAATGGTTTGGTTTGGAAGGGACTTTAGAGACCATCTAGTTTTGACTGCTCTGCCATGGGCAGGGACACCTTCCACCAGACCAGGCTGCTCCAAACCCTTCTAACAAGGCCTCAAGCACTTTCAGGGATGGCACAGCCACAGCTTCTCTGGGCAGGCTGTGCCAGAGTCCCACCACTCTCACTGAAAAAATTTCTTCTTAATGTCTGGTGTAAACCTAGTCTCCTTCAGCTTACATCCATTCCTTGTGTTTCCACTACATGTCCTTGTGAAAAGCCCCTCTCAAGCCATCTTTTAGGTCTCCTTTATGTACTGGCAGTCTGCTAGGAAGTGTCCCCAAAGCCTTTTCTTTCCAGGCTGAACAAACTGCACTTCTAGTGACACCATATCTGCTAACATGCAACAGACCTGCTACAACAGGAGCAGCTCCTCTCATTATTTTCCTGTGAGCAGCAAGACAGCAGGAAGGGAATTTATTTTCCCCAAGCCATCATTTTGCCCTGAATCTTTTCCCCATGTTTTTATTTCTGAAGGAACTAAGACTCAGATCAGCTCTTTACAGTGTTTCTCTCTTTTAGATGCTGCAGATTGCAGAGCTAAACAATAGTATTTTGCTGCAGTACTTATGGCTGCTCAAGAATATAAAAAAAAAAAAAAATGGGCTGGCACTGGGGTGGAAAGGTAGAAAGTACTCACTCAGTGGTAAACATACTGTCTGCTCAGCTTTGCCTGTCAGCATGCTCACATACTGAAAAATATCAATTTCTCTGTTCAGATATCTGCAAATGTGAGTGCCACATGCAGATCTCTTGCTCTTCAGACTTCTAAAACTGATTTCATAGGTCTTTGCTATATATTTGAGGTCATCCACACTGAGAAAAAGAAGCCTGACAGCTGCTATCAGCAAAGAATACAAATGATAATCAGAGCTGATAATCACCTGTCATTTATAAAAAAGGAAGAATGAAAAGAAGAAAGAACACCAGAAAAAATAATCTGCTCAAAAATGCCAGACTCTTAAATCATTTGACTAACACTGAGAGTAAGGCCATTGTTTCCTATTTGCAGGATTTATTAAACTTTACAATTTATTTTTAGAGGGGCAAGGAACTAATGAAGAAGGGAAAGGAAAAGTTGGACAAAGAAGGAAAGCAAAATCATTTCTAGATTTCAGCAGTTAATTGTATGCAGAAAAAAACAACTTAGTGTTAAACCACTCTACAATTTTGAATACATGTGATTTTCCGTTCATTTCTCTGGTATTCCCTTTTCCACCTGTGGTGTGGCACAAGGGTAATATAAAAAGTTTGGGCTGGATTTTGTCCTTTAACACGTGAGTCACCCTTTTCCTTGAGTATAATCATGTCACTGCAGAATGTAAAGCCTTTTAAAAGTGCTTACTCCTATGTGATTAAATCTAATGGTCTAGAACTTCTTAACTCCATATTTTTTTAATATATAGTGACACTGGCTTAGTTTTTCCATTCCTGAAACATCTGGTTAAATCTCTTCTTCCTTTGTCATACTACCACCATCTAGACACACTCACATCATCCAAGAGGATGTCCAACAATATGTAAATCCTAATTATCTTCAAATTCCTTGCTCAGGAGATTCGTGATGGTATTTCTGCACAATTTTCTCCCAAACTTGGCTGTTAATATTCCACTGTAGATCAGCACATGATTTTCCTTTTGAATCACTCTGCTTCCATTTCATTGAGGACTGTACAAATGTATAAATTGATACTGCTGAGCTTTACAGATTTAGCCAGCTGCTGGAAAAAGGTTAATAGGTTTGGTTGCCTGGTGATACTATTCCACTTCAAGTCTGTCAGATGTCTAATCATATGTCTCAGCAGATGATAATGACCATGATATTGCCCATAACAGCTTTTTTTCTAGCTTCTCAATTTCTATAAAGTTTGAAAAAAGAGACTGCCCTGTCACCAAATGTATGATTTAGAGCTGTAATTTTAAGGATCAGATTGTCATGTACACATACATATATATATATATATATTATTTAATATAGAATATTAATATCCTGCATATAATACATATGTAAATATGTTTCTATTTTGATATAAAATTCTTTTAAGCATAAGCTTGTACCAAAATATGGTGACTCTGACATTAGATTAATCATTAGACAAAGGCAGGCATACAGGTTGTTTCAAGAATATGCTCAACTATTAAAGAAAAAAAGGGAAAAATGGAAAATGCTTGGGTTTTTCTTGGATTTAGAGAGGTGATAGCTATATGTGGTTAAATTTGCCTTCCAAATGTGCCAGCCAGGTGCTTGCCCACTTGAAAACTACTCCAATGACTGCAGCAGAGTGGCTGATTTACTGAAGTGTAAGAGTACTCAATTGGTCTCTTCAGTTAAGAACTCTGTTTCCTTGAATTTTGGATTTCTTTTTTTTTCATCACCAAAAAATGGCCTTCTACAATTGTTTTTAAGTCACCTATCCCTGTGTGTGGGTGTATAGAGATGCATGTGATATCTGCCTTGGCCAACACTGCATGGAATATGCAAAGGATGTGCTTATTTGGCTAATGGGTCAAAATTTACATCTGAGGGGAACTCCAGGTTAGTTCTCTCTATGAAAGAGATACCATGTGGTCACATCTATATACATTTCTTGCAAGCCAAGTCTGTCTTAAAAAAAATGACAAAAAAGTGAATTAATTTCACAGTTGTGGCATTCATCTGTGATGAATCATGAGAATCACTGTCAGAAGAAGAGCACAAATAAAAGCTAAGATAATACTAAAATGTCTGAATACTTGAAAAGCATAGGAAAAAAAGAACCAACAAAACAAAGCCAAGAGCTTTTTGAGGTAATAATATGTAGGGATTTAAAATTAAGAGGATTCAGGCAGCACAGCTTCATTGCCTTGAGTTTGCCTCTTAGAGTGAATATTAATTGCTCCTTCCTATCAAACTTCACAGTATTCAAATCGGATCAAAGCTGGATTTCATTGTGTTTGAAGCATTCATAGTAATTATTATTCCAAGGTAATTTGTCTTTTAAGGTGGCTGCTTAAACTTTCCACCTTTCAAGTGAAAATCCTAGCCAATTACACTGATAGGTAGATCAGCTGTGATTTACTTAAATCAGTTTGTTATTTTCTTCATATCTATCTGCTGCAGCTTATACTTCTAGGCTATTAATCCATGGTGAGGATGTATCGTGGAAAAGGGAGATTTCCTCAAACCTCTAGTGCTTGTTTAGTCTGCCAGCTCAGAGGAAAGAGGAGACCCTTGTCTGCCTTCAACCCATCAGCATCCCATTATGGGGACCCTTCACTGAGCAGTCCTCTGATCAGAGGGTGGCTTGAGTGCCTTGTTCAGGGACACAGAGCAACAGCACAAGGAGACCTCTCACTGTGTCTCCCCACTTTGTGACCCCTCAGTGGGTCTCCCCACTTTGTGGTCCCTCAGTGGGTCTCCCCACTTTTTTAAAGTATGTTGCCTGCTGCAGCAATGGCTAGCACCTGTGAAGGATCACACTAACAGTTTAACACTCTTTATTAACATGTGATGGGTTAAGGTTCAAGAATTGTCTGTGACAGCATCTCCCTGCAAAAACATATTCAAAGCAACCCACAGACAAGCTCTAATCCCCAATGAAAGTGTTCAGTGCCCATAGAGAGTGGTTCTAACTCCACAGGCATCTAGAGTGGAGAAGGCAGGTTCAGTCCCTTGAGTGATCCCTGAAATTTTGATTAAGTTTTCCTGAATTCTCCCCATTCCTAACTTACTTTAATACTGTTTCTTTATATTTAGGTGCAGCTTGAGTGATTCTAGCCATTTTGTTACTGACATTCACAAAAGGCTGAACGTGCATTTTCAAGTTCACTGTGGTTGGGCACTTTTCCTTGTACTTTCTTTTTCTGTAGAGCATGACAACAAAAGGCAGGAGGAGGTTGGATTTGGAGGATCTATGGGAATAAACAACTATATTCCTTAAAGTAAAAGAGTATTTTTTTTTTAATTTCCTCCCTCCCCCAGCTATTATAGAAAGGTGTAAGTGAAAGATGAGGATAAATTCTTTGTGAATTTCACCAATCATCTCACTGAAAAAAAAGAAAAAAAGAAGAAAAGAAAGAACAATGTAGAAAAATACCTGGAAACAAGCCCTTTTCTTTCTTTGGCAGCTTGGCAGTGTGGTCTAGCTTTTAAATCTCTGCTGGAGCCTTTTAGGAGAATTACCTTATCTCTAATGGCAGCTGTCACTTTGCCTAAATCTACGTTTAGTGCTTTGTATTTTCTGCTTTCTCATTTGTGCTGCTATTCTCATTATACATCCCTTGAGGGCTACAGGCATAGAAAATAATATAACATAGCAACATAAAAGGACCAACCAGAACATAGCATGACATAACAAAACATAAGGAAGAAAAAGTAAAATTGGATGGGATCAGAAAGAGTTGTGTAATCATTATGGAAGTTGTTCAGTGCAGTGTGTTGTTTGGAAACAGATAATTGCAGAAGCACACCCACGTGACAGGGTTAGATTGTGTAGTTTTTCTAAAATGCCACTCCCCCCAGTAATCAGTAGGTTTTTAATACTGTGTGAAGAATATGGTATCTGGATAGCAGCATTACCAAACAGATAAAATGAGCCAGACGTTATTATTCTCCCTTTTTCTTTCCTTTTCTGTGTGTTGTAGTCTGTTCAGACTTTGGGGATTTAAATTGATTTTCCTGGCAGCTTTTTCTGTAGGTTTTCATTGTTCAAACCATGATAAGCTTTGCTCCTAGCACAAGTGGAAAAAGAAAATTAAATATAGGCATTTGTAGGTTGAAAACTCTCCTAGGTGTCTATACCCTCAATCTCTAACATCAGTAATGTGCTGGAGACATTGTACAATAGAATGTACAACATGAGGGGAAATCCTGTAAAACTCTGAGGACAGGCACCTGGTGTGTGGGTTTTGCTTTGTTTATTTTTTTATAATGTGACATGAACTCATGAGAGTTTCTTTTTTTATGTCAGACTGGTGTGAATACACCCACCCTAAATCAGGACAACAGCCCTTGCAAAAGGAGGAACAGTTTTTAATTGCATTGTTTCCTAACCAAAGAGAGCCAAAGGTGTACTGAAGTGAGTTTCTAACTTGCCTTCATGGATCCCATTCCATTTAAATGAAACTCCCACTGAGCTGAGTCATGTGGGATCCTGCCAAAAGTCCTCTGTCATCCTAGATTAGAGAGCACACAACTTCAGTGAGACCAGCTTCAGTGAGTCCTGGGAGAGCTGATGTTAGCTACATAACAGCGAATTTGAAGCATTTTACAGATGATTAGCTCTCTTCTTTGTCTTCAGCAAAGTCAAAGTAAGGCTGTGCAAAGAGCAAACTGGAAAAAGGAGGAGGATTCCACACTCAACACCCCCAAGGATATTATCTTCAGTGGCACTGATGTGGCCTGATTAACATTATGACAGAAGTTGTTAAATCCAATTGGGAAAGTCATCTGTATGGCATATCTTGTTCATTCCCAGACTGTCTTCTGATTTTTTTCTCTTTTTCCTGTATATCATACAAGCAGATTAGATAAAGAGAAATGGCTTTGAGCTTTGCCAGAAACTGGAAACCACTAATTAACAGCTACTTAGAGTCGAAAAGTTGTACCATTTAATTAACGATATTCACAGCACCATGGAATTAATGAAAATAACCACTTTTTCCTCATTTTTCTGCACACATAAATTTTCTGAGTGTTTTTCTGAGTCTGAAGAAAATTTTACTGAGAAATATATTATTTTGCCCTTTTGTGTTCAAACTGGAAAATTGTGAGGTAAATATGGGGTTTGGCAAATTTTTTTGTTTAGCTTTAAAGTATTTTTCCCCAAATTTTTACTATGGATAAACATTTCATGCGATATAAAAAGTGTTTTAGCATGAAGGGCAGTGGCAAAGGATGCACAATAAAACACATTGTTGCTGTCTGCCAGTGCAGCTTGCTGTTGAGAGCAAGGGAATAGCACTTACATGGTGCCAAAACATAGTGTTTCTCACACTGCAGACCATAGATCTGTTTCTGACCAAGAGATGAAGCATCTGTCAGGCTTCATGCTGGGATAATTCCTGCAACTTGCAGTCCAATTCAGTATTTTTTGGTTTCCAGTAGCACTTTTGACCGCTGCAATTACAAAATCAGGACCAAATAAAGCCTAGTGCAGCTGTTCCGTATCCTTATGTTGTGTTTCTTTGGGGTAGATTCAACTCTCAGCAAATGTGTCAATGGCTTGAAGATAAATTTAAACCTTTCTGAGAGAAAAAAACAAAATAAAATAAAACTACTTCATTTTCTGTAAAGGAGTAATTGTTAAGAAAGATTTCTATGATACAAAAGGAAACCAAAGGCCTGCAGTAAGGTAACCCATCTGTAAGTTTAGAGCTTTTTTTACATTGTTCTAAACTTTTTATTTTCCATGTACAGAGATATAATCTGTAGAATTATGGAAATAGAGTGGATGAAAGGGAGTTTCATTTCATGAGTATCTTTGAGAACATCTGAACCAGCAACATCTGCAAGATGTTCAGAGACTCTATCAGCATCTAATATCCAAGAATTTGTGTAGCTTCCTGCCCAGACCTTGTATCTAAGAAACAGAATAAAAGGGGGAAAAGAAAATCTTCCCTTATTTCCTAAGACCTTTCCTTCCTTTTATCTGGATAGCAATTATATTGACATTTTATCATTAACAAATTATGGTTTTGATGACTGGCTTTCTTTTTCTTGATTCAGTGAAAAGAGGCCAATAGGGATTGGGATTTGTTTTACTTTGACAGGGCTGCTTCTGATGGTGATAAAGTTTAATAAGTTTCATTCTTGCAGTATCTAAGGCTAGCTAGGCCTTCATTGGCTTTATGAAAATGAACCAAATATCTGCTTGGATGCGTGGACAAACATATCAGAAGGACACATATAAGGCAAAGTGACTCCCAGTCCTTGGCCAGATGCAACCCGACCATCATTGCCAAGATGAAGCAGTGCTAAAATGAGATTATTCATAAGCAAAGAGTATTTGGGTGAATCTAAGCAAGTGAGAGATTAATGTGACAAGCAAAGGATATTTCCAAAAAATAATAGTTTCTTTTGGCTGAAGATACAGGCTTGCAATGAATTAATGTCTTGGAAATGTTTCTGGATACAGATGCTGCTCTCTCATATAGCAACATATATGATTAAGACATCTGTCAGGTTACAAAATTGCTTCCTTCTACTGGATGCTAGCCTGACTCAAGCCATAAATACTGCTATTCCCAGTGAGCTTCAGCAATACTAGATTTAAGCATGAAGTATCTGCAGAATCTAGTAAAGAATCTTGGACAACATACTTCTAGTACAAAATTTCCAGCCAACCAAAGCTCTAGGAAGAAGTCTATGATTAAAAATCTACTTATCCAAAGGGATTTTTTTTTTCATTTATACATAGACACATTTTTAATATAAATATGAGAGCACTGTACTGGGAGAGTTGAGGAGGAAGTAAAAATGTAAGTGCTATTTCTTTGGCCTGTATTCAAGAAGGCATAAGGGTATAAATAATTAAAAAAAATAAAAGATTTATATCACTCCATTATACAAACAGAAGAGAAATGACAGCTGCCTCATTATAATCCCTTAGCAGGCAGATAGGACATATTATTGGATAAAAGACCTGGTAAGAAATATAAATCTACCTACATGTAAAAGAAAGAGTAATCACAACAAATTTCCTTCCAACCCAAGAATTTTCGTGTAAAAGACATTCCTACATGATCATTTCAAAAATTTCTGACAGATGCCACTTGTCATGTGGAAAATAGCACAAATAACTTTGAAATCTTGCAAATTTTTATCATGTTGTTACCCTAACATTTTTACTCCTGTCTTTAACACTTCTTCTTGAAAGGATTGTCCTACCTAGCATATTAAACCACTTCTTTAAACCAGTTATTTAAAAGGGCAGTTGCACCTTTAAGCTCTACTAGTTAAGCTGTAGTTCTTCACTAAATGAAATGGCTCACACATAAATAATTCAACACAGACTTAGGGAAAAAAACCATCTCAAGTGACCAAATCAAACTACAGTAAAGTTAGCCATATCAGGTATTCCTTTTGATAACTTCATGCCCAAAATTTTGTCATTGAAAATAATTACAGATTAATTGAAAACATTAAATACACTATTGTAACAGGATTGATTGTAATGCCGTTGAATTTTTTCTTTCCCTTCAAACAATTTTTTAATTATAAACAAGGTGCATTTCCAGGACTCTTTTCCCTGTACGAATTTTATTTCCCTTCATAGAATTTTAGGTTGTGGTAGTTTCTTCAGTAAGCTTCAAAACTCTGCCTCTTTGCCTGTAATTAGTTAATAATTCTAAAGAGCTTTAAGAGATAAAAGGCTATATAAATGCTAAGTGTTGCCATTTCTTTTTGCAGAGGTAAATCTGATTCTCTGTTATAATGAGGAAGGCCATAGCTCATCATCTTGGCTGATTATAGAACTTACAAGAACAGATTGCCCATAACCATTGTATGCCCTTCTTTCCCATTTTGAAAATTATATTGCTCACAGCTTGACTCCTTAAAAGGTAGAATTACAATAGTTTTAATGTGTCTGAAAGAGAATATCAACTAAAACTGGTTGCTCTGAAGAATTCTGCTCAGGTTTATTGTCAAACCAATCAAAGTAATTTCAAACAAAAAACAGAACAAAAAAACAAAAAAAAACAAACAAAAAAAAAAACCACAAACAAAACAACCCCCCCTCCCCTCCACACACACAAAAACAACCTCATAAACTTTAGCACACAACTAAAACTGTAAATGTCTGGAAAAGGTGCTATTGTTGTTATTTTGGATTGATACATTAGGTTTTTTGGTGCTTTTGAGTTATTTTGTATTAACCCCTTGAAAGGTACAGTAAGAGATTGAATTAAGTTTCCTATTTCAGCCTGTCTGCATCTGCTGTGTGGACTAATAAGGTATTCATTTCCATAGATGTTCTTCTGGCATCATTCTCACCCTTTCTTCTCAAGCACAGAAGAAAATAGTTTATTTCTCACATATCAAATATTATTTTTCAGCAATAACAGTGAAAGAAATAGCAGGAAGAGAGGAAAATAGACTATCTCAACTGTTTAAGAGATACCAAAGTGGATCTGGGAAGGTTTTATTGAGAATGTCAACTTTATCTCCAGTTTATCTCCTCCCAACTTATTTAAATATCCTGACTAAAAGCATTTTCACTTGAGCTACTGTGAGATTTGAAGTTCATTATGCATATTTCCTTCTAGCTGTTATTTACTGGACATGAATATCTTACTATTACTTCTTGAAAAATTGCAGATATAAAGTAAGGCAACTAACTATGAACAGGTGAGGAAGAAAATTTTTATAATTATGAGATTAACTTCAACTTTTAAAGACCTGAAAAAAAAAAGACAAAAAAAAAAAATTAGTGAAATCTATTCCTCTTGCACTATACTTTTCTATACCTCTGTTCTCACAAATAACATTTCATGATATGATTCTTGTGTGCTTTGTTTTTACACCAAATTAAGTTCTGATTTTTGATGTAGATGAATCTAGATGCCCAGGAAACCGAGTGCAAAAAAAGAAAGAAAAAGGCTCTCACACACCCCCCCCCCCAAAAAAAAAAAAAAAAAGAATTAAACACAGGGTACTTATTGAGCAGTTTTTAAAACATGAATGTAAGAAGATTTCTACTAAATTTTGGTTCTAGTGTTTGTAATTCTCTTTGTTACAATCATTCACTACCAGCTGTGAACTGATTCTTAAATAAGCTTCTTTGAGCTATTAGTCATTGATGCCTCATTAGTATTGTAAATACTGCTTTGTAGTATTTACAAATACCATCCTTGCTTGGCATTGAAGGTTTTAGCAAAGCAGTTTGTTATTTTTTATTTATATTTCCAAAACTGAAGAGAAAAAATGTTCACCAGATGCAATTCTGCCTTCAAAACTTACTGAAAATAGGTGCCATCATGCTTTAAGTGCTTATAGACCCAAAAGTTATATTGCTTCAGGATTCCTTGTCTCTTCCTCTGGAGTGAGAGGTACAAGCTAATAAAAATCTATAGAAATTTCATTTAGCAAGATGATAATTATTTTTTTCTCAGTTTAACATTCATATTTTTAGCAAAATTATTCTTTTGTACTTTTCTTTTCCCCTGGTGACTCAAGGTGAGATTATGACTTTCAGAAAATCTGAAAAAAGTAATTGTAATATTTTGATTGAAACCTCCTCTTTCTAAAAAAAAGACAGCACATTTTATGGGGTTATTGTCTTGGGGCTTTTTGTTTATTGGTTGCTTTTTGTTTGCTTTTTTTAAGAGATGTCAGAAACTAAATCACTGCACAGTTACCTGTAACACTGAGTAGTGCCAAGCTTGGGATGTGGAACTAACATGGATGAGCCATCTTAGCCCATGCAGTGACTACAGTGACTCTGGGTGGTGAAGGAACAAAGAATGACAGTAATTATATAGGCAGATTTTTTGATTTCTATTGTAAAAAAAATGAAAGGGAAGAATAAACATTTTGGAGCCAATTTAATATGTGTTGTATCATTCCCTAAAAGTTCTGCATATTTACTCCACAGCTGAAACTAGTTTTTTAAATGGAAGACTAGATTTTCATGTGACTGTGAGACCTGGGCTGCTTCATGATGCCAGCTCTGTAAATTTCCTAGTAAAAACTGCAGGAAATGGCAATGCTGTCTGAGACTTCATAATCCTTTGCATCTGGAAAACCCCCACCACTGTCAGCATGACCAAACCACAGAAAGTCTTAGACAAATTAAGCCAATACTGTCTATTAGTAAAGAGATCAGTGCTCTCAGTTTTGGGCAAATTGCAGTTATTTTTTATTTCTATTATTATGACACTCTGTCATTATTGATATAAAAAGAACAAGGAACATGTGCAAAAGTAAACCACATGCTGTCTCAGCTAGCCAACAAAATCCATACCAGATGGGAAATGATGAGACAAGCCATTAGGATGTATCAGCTCATCGTGGAACAAATGCAGAAGAAGCCTCAGGGCTTACTTGCTAAGCCCATGGTACTGACAACACATGGGATTTAGGTGTCCACCTGTGAAACTCTGGAAATACGCCCTGTGCTTCCACACAAAATGCAGTCCTGGATTCAAGGTGACCAGAAGGAATAAGAGAAATAGTTTCTTTTCTAAAACTGTACGAGTTGAAGCATTGTTCACACAAGAACTTACTAAGATTTGTTTGAGTAAAAATAATAATTTTAAAAAAGGATAAGGAAATAATGGTGAACTCACCTTCCCAGGCTGAGTTAGTAGCTGAGAGATTTGAGTTTCTGATGTGCCTCTTTTCAGAGCTGTGCAGCATCTAACCTTTTTCAGATGTTGGGACTGTCAGGATCCAGGAGTTATTTCCAGCAGGACTGCGGAGAGTCACTACTCACAGCCTGAGATCACTCCTTCACCCAGTGCTTGCTACTCAGTTTTAGCTACACAGGTCATGCTTTTCCTTGTTTCTCATGCACCAAGAGACAACTGACCTCTGTCTTGGCATCCTTAATGGGGCAAGATCACCCCTAAACAGATCTAAACCTAATAGACACAAAATCGTGCTTTTATCCACTTTCAGATTTTACCTGGAATGGAGCAAATATTAAACTCACAATTTTACAGATTTTCCCAGTAACTCCAGTTTAAAATATGCTGTTGTGTTAATCTGGAAGAGTGTATAAACACAGTTTATTTCTGTACTGAGATTTTTATAGGCCCTATTAGAAACTGTCCCCCACCCCTGTAAAAGAATAAAACCAACAACAAAATTCACAAGTGCAAGTTTTGAATACTTAAGGTAGTAGCTAAAGTGTTACAAAATTGTGATATAAAAGAACAATGGCTAATAAAACAGTAAATTTAGTGTATCATTGAAAACTGTTGTACATATTATTTAGGATACTCACAGCTGTATTCCTGAAACTGCCCAGCTGAACAATTCCCACTTCTTAAATTTGTCATCAGTTCTGGGATTCTGTGATCATCTTCAAATGACTTGAATTTATAATTTCCTTACTTTTATTGCAGCATATTCACTAACAAATAGCTAAGCCCTGTTTATTTCCCAGTAGGAATATTTTAAGTAAGAGACCACTTCTGATTGATGAAAGCAGAATGAAAAATAATTTAAATATTGCCTTTTAACCAAGTAAGGGGTTTTTGTCTCTTTATTTATTTGAAATAAACTCTCAGCAAATTGAGTCTACTGAGGGCTGTGTGGGGCTATAACTGATAGAATAACATCTGAGTCTGAATGTTTTTCTCTTCCTAGGTAGCTGGCAAGGATTATTCATTTATTCATTTCCAGATTTTCTCTGAATTCCAAGAAATATACAGTAAAGATGAGAGCAAACCTACTGAGAATATAGGCCAGACTCTTTTATAGCTTAGTGAGCTTCACTATACATGTGAGCATCCAAGAAAAGATCTTAACCACAAATCCTATCTTTCTATAACTCCTTTCTTTCACTTCCATTTACAAGGTGAAATTAATATTTTTCTTATTCTAGCTTGCAATTCAATTCATTAATAATTTAATTTCAAAAAGCTTCTCAAACCTAGTGAAATTTATGGAAAATTTTAAACTGAAAAGTCAAAAAGCAAAAAGAATTTTATCCATCATGTTCAGCAAAAGGCAGATAAGTAAAATTTGGGACTCACTAGTAAAATTTGAGAGTCATTTAATAATTGGAGGAGGTTAAGGAGTCTGCTATGATGATGCAATTTTGTACTCAGGGGTGCACTATGTCAGTAAAAGTGCTTCACTATGAGATGGGGATAAAGCCCTGTCTTACTGATTGGACATAGGATTATCATCGTTTATTTTTGGGTATGGAATTTAACTTGATATTTTCTTTGCTTTATAGTTTACCATGTAAAAGTATTATTCCAAGTACTATGTAGTTATTTTAAAAGTTCTGAGAGAAAACTCTATAATGAGAGAGTTCAATACACTTCTCCCTACCCCCTCCTTATTACCATAGAAAATGCAGAGATTCCATTTTAAAATAACTTGAATAGTTAAAGAATATAATATGGTACTTAATATATGAATAGGATTTCTTAAACTTTGGAAAAAGAATAAAATCTAGGGAGCAATTTTTTAAAAATATTCATAAAATTAGATATATATTTCTGTGCAGGAATTATATTTCATTCTCTGGTGCTGCCATGTCAGTCAGTTAAAATAATTTTTTCTAGGAAATTGCAAGTGGTGTTTTTCCTAGTAGAAGACCATGAATCAGGACATTGGTTTGCAGTAGGACATCTGCAATAGGAGCCATCTGAACAACCTGCAGAGAGCTGGATCAGAGCTGGTCACTCAGGCTGGCTTTAAAGTCCAAGGAGAGGGACAAGCATTTGAAAGCATCTCATCCAAACCAGCCAAAATAGGAGAAATGGATCACATTCTGAAAGTGGCTCCTCATTTCCATGGACTGCTAGGAAACACAACAGTGGATTATCTTAACTTCAGCTATGAGCTTCATAGACCTGTACACTGAGATAAAGCAATTCCATTCTGATGAGAAAAAGCAGTTAACCACGTTTAAGCCAAACAAATCCTAGTTCAATTGGTGGTCCAGCATCTTTGTGCTAGCCACTACCTGCATACCATTTCACAGCATCCCTCCCAGTCTCATCAAAAAAGGATTTAAGACACAAAAAATTAAAAAAAAATTAATTTTATTTTCCTTGTGCATGTCAAAAAAATGAATTCCAGTGTGTACATCTAAAATTTTTGCACAATATTTTTGCTCTATTTAAGACATTAGTTTTGTAGCTCTGTTTTTCCAATGGTGAAAATTAGATCAGTCTCAAGTTTGCATATAAAAGAGAAAAGGAAGGTAAGACCCCCTTGTAACCCATCCCCTGTGAATAATTTCAGTATCTGCACCAGGACTGCAAGAAAATGCTGGAATATTTATTTGAAATATAAGCAGCAGAAGTATCAGAAGTATTGATATTACAGCTAGAATTAGATATTTGAGAGTCTGCAAAGCCCATGTAAATCAGGAAAGAGCACACTGTCCCAGGGAGGAAAAAGGATTTGGCAGCCGGGAAGAAGAAGTTGGAAGAGGAGAAGCTTACCAGGACTTACCAGGACTTTCCCATGTCTTGATGTGGAGATGAGCTGAGGTATAGGAAAGGTGGGAAAATGAATCTTTAAAAAAATTCATTTATGGGTGACCCAGGGTACATTGGTGGCAAGTAGTGCATCTATAACCCCAGAGCACTTAGAGGCATCACTTTGATGAATCATCATTGATTCATCTCACAAGCTGGCTGCACCTGAAGACATATGATTGCAGTTACCCAAAAAATAACCAGGCTGGACCTCATCAGGAAACCACTGATTTAGTCAGAAAGGATCCCAGAGTGGTGGTGGAGTCCCATCCATGGAAATGTTCATATTGGACAGGGCACTGAGCAACTTGAAGATGTCCCTGCCTGTGCTGGGAGGCTGGACAACATGACCTTTAAGGATTTCTTTTGTGGGGGAACATGTTCAGTGCAGGCTCTTCAGTGAGCAGCTGAGTTCAAGCTGCAATTCAAGCTCTGGGTGTGGGAGCCTGAGCCCAAGGCAGTGAGCAGCCAACCCTTCACATAACAAAGGGCTCCCATCCAGGCACGGCAGGAGCTGGGGACTGCACACTGTCCTGAGATTAGACAGAGAGGATAAAATCCCAGGGCTTCAAAGGATGCAAAACCCTTTGTTCAGAGTGCCTACTCAGAGGCACCAGCTTGAGCTGCTTTTCATTCAGTTTTTGCACCAAGATTAAATTGTTGTAAGGATCTGGACATCTGGAACTCTGCTATGGGAAATCTGGGGTTGAGGCAGTAAGAAAACCTGCTCTGAATGTGAGTGTGGAGTTTGTAGCCTCAAAGGGACCTCGGTTCCAGCTCAGATGGTACAAGTGTGACTGAGTGGATGCTCAGACAGGGGAGTTTCCTTTACACTGTCCAACCCAAAATGTTTTATGATTGTGATCCAGTTTTCATGTATGTATTTACTTCCCCTGACTTATTTCTGATTCAAAGTTCCTAGTGCAAGTATGATTCTTAAGATGGGAACAGATTGTGAGTCCAGGTTACAGTAAAATGCAATTTCAAATCTTGGGCTCACATTTTCTCAAGAGAAAAAGATTTCAACACTAATCCTAAACTGAAAATCAAACTGTATCACTTTCTTGCAGTATAACTCACTCTCTTGAAACTGTTCAGATACATTAAAAAAAAAAAAAAAAAAAAAAAAAAAAAATCCATATATAAAAAAAAAAATAAAAAGACAGTGAGCACGTGTATAATTCAAACAGAATTTTTACATATAACTTTCCTGGCCATGCCTTAGTGGACTTCTTATGGCTCTCACCCTGATTGCATTTTGTAGACCTGAATAATTTGTAGGTGCTTCCTGAATCTCACTACAATTATATTCTTTTCTTTTTTTCTTTTCCCTGCTTTCCCTTTATCTTCGCATTTAAGTGTATTTCACTCTTACCCTCAATCTGCCATTCAAAATGTGTCAACTTGAGGAATACTAGACTATAGCAGTAACTGACAGTATTTTTAAAAATCAGTCGAGACTGTATGCAGCAGGTCTCAGAGAAAAGTGCTTGCCTGTGATATATGGCATTTTAACATATTATTCTAAATTACTTCCATCAAGCAAATGAAATGGCATTCAGTTCACGAGCATGTGAACAAGCTGTAGAATTTCCTTTGACAACATGCTCCTTGTGAGATCAAACTTGTAAAACATCACATCAGATTTAATGTCTAATACATCAACTTATTCCCTCGCTTTGTTTTTTTTTTTTAGTTCTAAAGATTTAATGTTGAGATGATATTTTCCCCAAGTTGACATAAATATTAGAAATCAGAAGAAAATGTGACTTATTCTTCCTACAAGAATTGTCTCTAAAAGACAGTGCAGCACTTAGAAATAATCACCTGCAGAAATGGAGAAGATAAGGAAATGACAGATTCATTAAACAGCTGTTTGCATCTGTCTTTAAAGCAGAAGCAAATTTTAGACAGCTGCATAACAGAGAAATATGCTCTAATAGAGCAGAAAGGAGTACTTGCATGCAATACAGCAATAACAGGAACTGTTGCAAATTTAAAATGAGACAGCACTGTGCAAAGTGACACAGAAATAACAACATTCAGGATTCTGGCTTTTTTCATCCCTTTGATTTCTCAGTTGTCTTCCAGTCTGGAAAAGTGTAATCCATAAAATGAGGTGAGCAGCTGGTTTGATTCCCTGGTTTGCAAGAGGGGATGTGCATCAGCCTGGCTTGAGCTGGGCAGTGCTCAGATGAGGGCTGCTCTCACCTGTTGCTGCTGTGCTGTTCCTGGCTCTGTGATGCACTTCAATGCACTTGGCAACTGGCAGTCATTATCTCCTCTGTGAAGAAAAGGAGCTTATAAAAAAATAGCCTTGTCACCAATCTTTCTTAATACAGGGACTACTATATTGGATATAGTTACATATTACATAAAATATTTAAAATAATAAAATACATACATGTATATAATGTAAACATGAATATTTAATATGACCATAAGAAGACCTGTGTGTCCCTCTACAATCACCTGAGCACCTGCCATCTTCCCAGGAGAGCCATGGCTGTGACTGGCATCTTTTTAACCAATGAGGCACCTGACACACCCACACCTCACTTCTGTGGCTGATTATGCAGCCTGTGAACGTTTCTCTTCCCCACTTTTATTTTCTGTTGTCAAAGCTTGACCTAAGCTTAGAAATATAATCCAATATTCTTGTTTTAAAATAAAAACCAATTCCTTGAGGGAGTTTCTTATATCCTTAACCATGAATATTTGGTTTTGCTTTTTATAAGGGCAGATGGCAATAGGAAAAGAAAGAATGGCTTTAAACTGAGCAGGTTTGGATTATATATTAGGAAAAAATTCTTCACAGAGAGTGGTGAGGCACTGGCACTGGTTGCCCAGAGAAGATGCAGTTGATGCCTCCCTGGAAGTGTTCATAGCCAGGCTGGAAAGAGTTTGGAGCAGCTCTGATGGAAGGTGTCCCTGTCCAGGGCAGGGGTTTGGAAACAGATGATTTGAAGATCTCTTCCAATTCAAATCATTTTGTGATTCTGTATTGGTGTGTGATCCAAACTGGGAGGACTTACTTCCAGTGGTTGCAATCTTGAACTCTGGTTCAAGATTGATTGCTTTTTAATCAGTCTTGAACCAGAAATTACTCTGATAACACACCCTCGTGTTCCTATGCTGGCCCCATGAAATGACTCTGATATAAATAATTCTGAATTCACACTCATTGTCATTATATTCCTCTTGTGTCTCTCCATATCACCTCTTTATTTACACCAAATTTCAGTACTGGTACCTTGTTTTCTTTCAATTTTAGATTCTTGGTATGTTGATCTTTAAAAAAAAATGCTTTATGGTGACCGTGCTCTGCATTGCATCTTCATTATGAACTCACAGCCATCTTCCAAGTGAGCAAGCTCCAGATGTCTGCTTCTGGTCTGCCATGACAGAATGAGTGCAGTTGGAATTTACCTGCTAAATGCTGTCACCAGTGTGGAGGAGGTGCAGATCCTTCCTTCCTTCCTTCCTTCCTTCCTTCCTTCCTTCCTTCCTTCCTTCCTTCCTTCCTTCCTTCCTTCCTTCCTTCCTTCCTTCCTTCCTTCCTTCCTTCCTTCCTTCCTTCCTCCCTTCCTCCCTTCCTCCCTTTCTCCCTTCCTTCCTTCCCCCTTAGATATGTTAATTCATAAGCTAAGCAAAACACAACAGAATTTGCACTAAAATTGCTGCTGATTGTCTGTGTGATCCCTTTTGCATTCTTTGTTTGGTCTTATTTGCATTATTCATCTTATCCCCCTAGAAGATAATCAATTTTTATAGAAACACATTAACTGCAATTTAAAAGTCAAAAATCCAGAGAGTTTTCAGTGGTTTTGATCAAGATTTTAAAATACCTTTAAACCGTCCCAGACTACAATTAGTCTAAGGACAATTTCTAACTTGCATTCTTTGGTTTTGATATTTTATTACAGGACTGTGCTGCTTTTTTTCTCTGTCACTAAAAACCTAAATTATCACAGAAATGTATACTAGAGAGTTCCCTTCATTCCTCAGCTGTATGTTTCTCTCTAATTTTCCATTCCAAACTGGTCAGGATTATTTTCCTGTTTTACACTTCAGCCACTAACGGTGCAAAAGAGAAACCGAAAGCTAAAGAGCTGTTCCTGTCCTGAATGAGCAAATGTACAATCCCAGGTTCCTCCTTTCACAATACTATAGCAAAATTTGCTCTAAAAAAAAACTTGCAGCTCTGGAAATCCCTGCTTCCACTCTTCATCTTTAGAAATATATGACCTACTTAAACAAAGGTCAGAAATGCTAAATCTTTTTTTGCCATGAACACCATAAAAAGAAAATTCCAGTTGATGTACAGATTAGGATGAAGGCAAAGGAAAGCCTGAAATTCCTTTCTAGGAGCAGAGAAGAACTCTAAGGAAAGTTAAATGAAGCAATAAATACTCCATTAATTAAAAATCTTCAAATATTTAAAAGTCATATTTAACACTGTTTTTCAATTTTTCTTTCCTGTATTCTTTTTCCCACTATAAAATATATACAATACTGCCTCACACTGAGTAATGAGGTGCAGAACTTTCTTGCTTTCTGAATTCCTCCTCAGAAAGGAGCTTGGGTGTTGCTGGACCCAGTCTTAGCCCAAGATTTTTTCAATGGTTTATATCTAATATATTTATTTATATCTAAAGGATAGACATAAACCATTGAAAGTTTAATTGGAACAAGTGTAACTGGAACTTTGTAAGACTTTGGTCTAGAATGGCAACTCAACTATATTTATATAAACAAGATAAATTATTTGTATAAATTCATTCTGATAATTATTAGGCTAAAAGATCTTGATCAGAAATATTTACTACACACTATAGGTAGTTATAACTACCAGTATAGTGCACCATTTTTGAAGCAGTACTGAAGCAATTATATTAAAGCTATAAAAAAAAAAATTAAAAAAAATTATTGTTAAATAGAAGTTGATGTTACTCCCCCATACCAAGGGCTGTGAGCAAATATCTTTCACTCAGCCTCAAGGAGGAGCCTTGAGGGGCATCCCTACAAGGGAGGAATCTCCACACACACTGCGTGGTTGGTTAGAAGATATTGACAATTAGTATCTTCTAATATTGGTCCAGTGACAAATTTTAGGACTTTTGGGAGGGGATTTTTTCTGCCATTTAAGGTCATATTTCTTTAGGTATTCCTTCCCAATCTTTTTCCCAGAAATCCTTGGAATTTTGGCAGATTTTGAGTGTTTCAGTGCAGATTTCAGGAGCATGTTTTTGGCCATTTTTAGTGCGATTTTTAGAGGATTTTTGTGTTTCTTAGTGTGAATTTTTGGGGATTTTTTGGGTTTTTTAGGCTGAATTTTTCCGGGGTTTTTCCTGATGTTTTTCTTCAGAATTTTGGCAGGTTTGGGGTGTTTTAGTGCAGACTTTTATAGTATAAAGTAATTGACTGTCATTCATACATCTCCAGGCCAGCTGTGTCAGCTATAGATAGGTTATCAGTACTGTCACTTGTTGGTTCCTTTATGAGGTACTACACCTCACCAGTGCCAGTTTCTGCCAGGAAACATTGTCCTTCCAAAGGATGTTTAACTTTGGGGTTTGGTCAGGTTGGTTTCAGCATCTTTCAGCACCAAAAGCAGCGTGACCCCCATTCTCCACCCATTATTGATGGCTTTACAAATAGGGTGTTGTGAGTGTTGTTTTATTCCCACAGCAAGAACTATGTTAGGGAAGCTTTTTCCTTTAGTTTCCCAATAATTTCTGTCTGGTACTATGGACCATAATCTTCATTATCCTCTCAATATGTCAATTGTACAGATGATCAGATTTGCTTAAGCCTTGATCAAGCACTTGTTACTTCTACTAGGTTAAATGCAGACCAGTCCATTACAGTTATTGTAATAATGGTAAACCTTGCTAATAATTTGAAATCTCTTCTATTATTTTGCAAGAACAGAAAAATCTCACTGATTTAACATCAATCCATTTATGTCACTTTAATTGCAACATCACACTGTTGGCCTGGGATTTAGCTCTGGGTTGTAGACATCTAGGAGCAGGTGTAGAACTAGACTCCAAATTCAGTTTTCTAGTTAATTTGGAGCTAGTTAATGCAGTCAGTGGAGCCTAGCTGAATGCATCTGTGTTAGAGTTAGAGTTGAGCAATTCTCCAGGCTCCTTTCATTGTGTTGGTTACCACTGAGTGTAATGAGAAATTAGCAGTCCACCTCCCCTGTAGGCATATTGAAGCCTCCAAATTTAGGAACCTGCAGCCTGCAGTTGTGTCTACATTTAATGACCTGACTGGCTCGTCTCTTGAAAAGTCAAATATTTTATCCAAGCTGCTGGATAATTTGCAATGAAAGTATCTCCTAATCATGCTGTAATCCACAAAACGCACACATAATACTGTATTTTATAAAAAAAAAAACAAGAAAACACCAAAAAGCCACTAACAGCTTTTACCATGCCAAGACTTTGCTATTTGTCTTCTGTTACTTAAGCTGCCAAGGTGGTTAGGTCTAAGACATGGGTTCATGGAGAGGTTTAGTGGATTTGCTCTGAACTCATGTGTCTGTGCCCCACACCAGCCTTTTGTTTCACAGCCTCTAAGTCTCCACAAACCTGGAACTGTTCTGAGAAAACAAGGCTAAGCCACAGAGGCAAAAGCTCACCAAAAACATTTGAATGCCAAACAGCCTGAGTTAAAGCCTAAACAGGAGCTTTAGGAAGGGAAATCTCTTTGTCATATAACCACAGCCCAAATCATTCTAGCTGCTCAGGGTCATACAGAACAAAAAAAAAAAAATTAAAAAAAACCAAACCAAAACAAAAAAACCAAAACCAACCAACCAACCAAACAAACAAACAAAAAAAAAAACCAGCTGCCAGCAAGTGAGTTTAGTGATGCAGAGAAAAGCTGTGAAACAAGAGCCTAAAGCCCTTCCCCAGTCACATGTACAACATGGAAATAGAGTATGTTTCTGGTGTAATAGACCTCCTTTTTCATTTTCTTCTCTGTTTTCCTCTCATGCATCTGTAATGTTTTTATGTAGGTATCTTTTCAACTCCTACAAGCCCTGAGCTGTTCTGAAAAATCCTTCTCACAGCTCTCACATACCGCAACATCTACCTTGATTGTTCACCTCTTATGCTTTTGATTGACACACACCTCACCCTTTACACCTTTTCCCTTTTCCCCCCTCAATTTTCAAACTGCCACGATATAATTTTTGTTAATATTGGATTAAGCTGTATATAAATCACACATTCTCTGTTACCAAGCAAACTGTTCTTTCCAGTTCCTTGTCTGGCACTGCTGCCACCAGACCATTTGGGAGTCTCTGGCAGCTTGAGAGGTACAGAGGCCATTTTGCCTTTTGGTTTTTTCTGGGCTCACTGGGGTTTGCACGTTGGAAGGACCCACTGTGGAAGGCTACCTCTGAACTGCTGTGCAGAAAGCCAGGGAGAAACCTGGACCTTTACACCTCTCACTGCAAAACTGTTATCTTTCTCCCAGGCTCTCTGCTGTGCTCCAATTAACTCCACACTAAAAATCTCATCTGGAGGCAGCTACTCCTGAGCACTGTGGGCTCAAGCCATTCAGAGTTGTTTGGTCCCAGGGTACCCATTATTCAGCAATACAAGTTTTGATCTCAAAATTCTGGTTAGGTCAGCATTTTGCCTTAGCTATATCACTTACTCTTCTGATCCAATCTCCTAAGCAAAGAAACCCCATATTTTGAGTCAGTTTATTCTAAACTGAATAATACACAGTTATATTTCTACAAATTATGAATATATTATCCTACTTCTTAGTGTTAGAGGACACCAAACCAATTTCTTTAACATTTCTCTTCTTTCATAGATGACAAATAAAAATCACTTAAGTAATTGTGTAAGCATGGAAGAAGTAGCCTGAGTGTCTTAAACAAAATATAATGTGGGTCACATGCAGAAAGAACATGTGTGTAACTTAGTAATGAAAAGAGAAATATGTGATGATCTGTGAGATGTTAGGATATATTTCTGGTCCAGAACAAATGTGTTGCTTGTGCAGCTACCTGACTCTGACAGTATCCAAAAGGTGAGAAATTACAACACTTAAAGGACAAAAGTTTGTTCAAGGAGGAGGTAGAAAGATTTTAATTTGCCCTAGAATTTCTGTCTACTATGAATTTTGACATTCTTTTGGTAGATTAAGTTTATTCATTATGTATATTTTATTATTAGTCATTTTAATAAGTTTATTCATCACATATGCTATGCAGTCATCATATATATCATATTCATTTCATATTCATAATTGGCCTGACTCCTTACTTATCTGAGATATTCTATGTATCTGTGCATATGTTTCTGAGAAAGGAAGAGAAAAAGACACTAAAGAACAGTTAAAAGTTTTCTTTTAACAAACTTTAAATTTCTAAGTAACATCTGAAACTGCCAATTTAAAAGAATATATAAGCTGGAGAAAACAAAAATAGTTAAAGAAATTATACAGATTCAATGCAGAGAAAAAAAACTATGACCTAACTCTGTGTATATATGCCAATTTTGGAATACTATGTTTAACTTTTACTTGATCCAAAGCAGTGTAAAATTTTAATAAAATATTGGATTACTAAGTATCAAGAACACATTCTAAGGTTTGACCACATAGGTATCAAAGTATCTCAATTTTTTTAAAGTTTTTTTTTCCTTTTGCATTAATTCCTCCTTGTTTTTAAGATAGTCTAAGCCAGAGAGAATTCTATTGGAATCAGCAGAGTTAAAATCATATAAGACCTGAACAACACCGGGAAAACAAAATGCATTTGAATTTCAGGCATGTTTATGTCTGGACTTTCCACTTTTCTTATCATAATAGAGAAATCTGAGCCTCTGAGCCAGAGTTAAAATTCCACTCTGTTTCAGATGGGAAAGGATATCTGCACTGGGAATATTGTCCAAACCCATGATCAGTTTTTCTAAAAATGCAACACAGACAGAAAACAGATGTTAACTGATGAGAGAAAAGTGATTGGCAAAGAAGAGAAACTGAAAAATTGATGTTTTAGCATAAAGTGCCTTTAACTGGAAATGACAATACCACAATGAGAGAGGGAAGCACTATAAAAATGTAAGGCACAGCTCAAGAGCAGCATTCAGGCTGTATTTCCAAGCAGGGACTTTCTGTATTTTGAGGATATTTTGCATATCCTGCACATAATAAGGTGCTGAAATGTCAGACTTGTGTTTCATCTCCCTTCTTGTTACCTGCACTTGCCTTTGGATGGTGGAGGACAACATAGAATTACCATAGAAATACCTCACTTATCTTGCAAGCTATCTGTCATATAAATTTTCCTTTAAGGAACTAGCCATGTTAGTGGTTATAAGTTCCCTTAAAGAGGCATCATTTCCCCTCTGAGTCCAGTATTCATAGTTTAATGAAGTTAGAACAGTCATTCCCAGCAAAGATGCCTCACATGCCAAATTTCATCTCTGTCTCTGCAGAAAGAAATTTAACACCAGTCATTTTTACAGGGCAGTTTTGCATTTTCTTCCAGTTCCCCCAGTGCTGAAGGATGCAGTGATTGATGCAGTGGGATAACCCCAAAAACTGTAAATCAGGATGAAAGCAGGGAGAGATGGAACAGGGCAGTTAGATGCACTACAAACCAGCCAACCAAGGCTTTATTTCTGCTGCTTCATCACTGAGAAAAATGACACTGTAAATAAAACTGAGACACCTAAAGTAAATGAATGGAATTTTGGGGTTGATATTTTTTTTAACTCCATACTAACTAGGCCTAACATTATTTGGCAGAAGGACAAAACATTTAAGTAAAGCAACATTAATTCCTGCTCACTTCAGGAATGAAGTATCTGAATTAGTAAGTCATACTTAAAACTAAGTACAGCCTTAAGTTGGTCAGGATTTTGCTCCTGAGCAGTGAAGTACACACATTTTACCTTAAACTGACAAGTTATTACTGCATAGCAATAATAGTTACCATGGTTTTCCTTTCTTCCCTTTTAATTAAGCAGGAAAATGTTGTGCTAAGCATTATGTGTTTGAGTTGTACATGTCCCATTTCCAAAGGTACTGAAGTTTAAACCTGCTTTACCTAGGTGTGCCATGGTTTCATTAGTATCTGTGTATTATTTGGGACCTGTGGATCAAAGTACTGCAAGCTTTGTCTCTCCTGCACCAAACTGGGTAGGAGATAGCAGACTACATCCATTATCCATCTCAGATCACAGAATGGTGCAATGTTTGAAACAGCAGAGAAAAACCACCTTCCTCACAAGTGCCATCACTAGAGCCAGCATTTTGGGACCTTTACCTTACACCCACCCCACTGTGCTGTGGTGGTGGAGCCCTGCTGGCTCCATGGGGCTGTGGCTCACCTTCTACAAAGTGCAGGAGAAGCACAGCAACAAAGCTTGTATTTTCTGTAGGAAAAACAAAAATGCATTTTTCTGATGGAAATTGCAAGGCTGATCTCATCCTTATTAAATGATATGGTAAAAAAATTAGTCTTCATAATACAGGCACTCTTAAAACAATAATAAAAAAAATGTTCTTTCCTAAATTCTGTATCAAATTATGTAAGTGACAGCTTCTATATCCTGCTCTCTGTGCTGGAAGCTGTTTACCTTCACTGAGAAATGGCTTTTCATCCCCCTTGGTAGATGGCTGCTTTGAAGAAGTGGGCAGAGGATCCTGTAGGTAACATGATATGCATGATTTTAAAAGTGGGAGGGTTCCCCCATCTTATTGATAGTGGGATGTGGATGAACACTTATTTCCATGTCCTGTGAATGAACCAACACTTTTTGTTATTGCCACAATGTCCTAAAACTTTGGAGATTAATAGCCTGGTATAAGGGAAAAATAGAAATACACACAAAAAAAAACCTATTTCAATTGGACCATTCCTGGTTGTGGTTAATTACTGGTACTCTGAGAGCTGAGAGTAAACAAAATTAAATTTTCTGCTTGTAGTTGTAAACCCAGTAGGATTTTAGGTAGGAGGAGGAAAAAAAAAAAATTGGTGAGTCAATTTAAGCATGAACATATGAAGATCCTCATTAAAATGGAAACAGGGGAACATTCTGCCAGAAATATAAAATAAAACCTGTTCCACACTTTATTATTGCTTAGCATCCAGCTGATCATGTATTTTAATCAGTGGGAATTTCTTGCAATGTTTTGATATTTAAAATTCCCTTTTCTCTAATTTTTGGGGTCACTATTGCAACATGACAAGTTGCCAAAATGGATTTTATTCATATATACACATATGCAAAACGCTGTATCCTCCCAACTCTGTTGACCATCTCCTTACCAATATCCTGGTTTATTCTGTTGTAAACTGGTCACCTGTGCTTTCCTAACCAGGGAAATCTTAATTCCATTGGAGACCTGGAAATATCCTGAGCATATTTAAACAAACCACATAATGATGGAAAGAGCACAAAGAATGCAGATAAGTTGCAACTTCTGCACTTGCTGTCTTTACATGAAGTTTGTTTTCAGGTTTCTGTAAATTATGTCCTTCTGCTATCTTCTGGGGGAAAGAATTGCATCAGTTTCTGCTGCCCACCTCGTGCCTGTCTCCAGCCTGGCTCCAGAGTTGCTGGTCCAGCAGTCTGGGGACACTCTGAAGGGCATCAGGGAGCTGGTGTGGCTGCAGAGTGATGCTGAGAGCAGCACCCACAGCATCACAGCCCTGGCTGCTTTGATTGTAGCTCCCTGCTGATTTATTTTGCATATTTTCCTCCCAAGTGCACGCTGATCAATCTCCTTCATTGGCACTTTGTAGAGAAATCCCTCCATAGCTCCCTCAGGCAGGACAGGATGGGCACAGTGCTTGTACATATTCCATTGCTTCATTGTAATTTGGGTTCTATAAAATGGAGTATTTTGACTGAAATTTTGCCTCCTCTATATCGTGCCCTTTTAGAAATGCTTCTTATCTTTGAGTGTAAGCTGAAGCAACTGATTATGTGATTATGGTTAAAGCTTGGTTTTATCAGGAAACTCGTGTTGAATTGTTTTTGTAGTTGAACTATTGTAGTAGAACCAGTAATATTTGTGATAGATGTTGTGGCCTCTGAATATAATCTGCACATTCTTTGCCTTTTTTTTAATTTTTATTTTTCCTATATGACGCTTTTTTTTTTTTTTTAATAGAAAACTTCATAATTTTCACTGCTTTTTTTTTGGAGCAGTCAAACTTGGTCTTGACCCACATTATTCCACCTCCCATTTTAGCATCATTTGCTATTGTGGAATTCAGATTTGACCCTGGAATAAGGTTATGAGAAACATGAAGTTATTTGAGGCTGAGGCTCAAAGGGATCCCTACATCAGAGAACTGGGGCAGAGCCTTTGACTAGTTCTGTGAGTTCCTGATGGCACAACCAGAAAAGGTTTCATGCCTTTGGGTGGAGTAAGAAACTCTGAGAAGAGAGCAAGGAGCTGCTTCAGGCTGTTCAAGGAGAAATTGTGTTTCCTTTGATGTTTTGCTCTGAAATAAGCACAGGATGGCTAGAGCTGAGGGCAGGGGCTGTGCCAGACAGAGAGGTAGCTGTCAAGGGCAAAGATTTCAGTTTGACTATATTGGAGTGCTTAGAGTTTTCCACTTCAAAATACATTTGGGGTTTTTTTAGTTTGGGTTTGTTTTTAGTTTGGGTTTGGTTTTTTTTTTTTGGTTGGTTGTTTTTGTGGGACTGGGTTTCCTACTTCTCTAGTTTTACCTTGTATTCAACTATGCAATGAGAACAGGTTAAAATCAGAGTGGAGAATTATTTCTGCTCTTTATTTAAGAAAACATATCTGCTTATTGACAGTGCTCCTACAATGGAATTCAAGGTTTTTGAGCCATATAGCCTTTCAAAAAACAAAAATCCAAATTTCAGAGCTCTTGCTTTGCTTTTCCCCTTTACACTCACATCAAAAGGGAATCTGATTCTTCCTCCTTTTGCATCCTAACTGTAGCCAGCCTTTGTAGCAGCTGCATACTGATTAGAGATTTTTTTTTGCCCTGTCTGCATGGTCTTTGTCCCTTTGTCCAGTTTTGATAGTTAATTTATACCAAGCTCCAAGCTATTCTGCTAAGGAACATTTTTGATTACCTGAGCATGTGAATTATTCCCACTCTATGCAGTGGGTTTCAAAAGAAAAAAAAAGTCCAAAAAATTTCAACAAAATGCTTTTATTGGTGTCATTTTATTATTTGATATTTTTCTTTATTGTGAACACAATTGATTGTTTCTTTATGCATCTTTCTTCACTTTCTGGTCCTATTTTCTAGTTCATACAGCATGCAAATAGTTTTTAGCCTATCTTTAGTACTGTCTCTAATTGTTTACTGAACATGATTGCCTCCTGTTATTGCTTCAAGATTCCAATTTTGACTTTAAAGATTGTACTCTCTCCTCCTTGCCCTTTAACACCTCTCAGTGCTATGACAGTACATTTTCTGCTAAAACACTATTTCTTTCACCTTTCAAAATCTCTTTCCAGTGCACTTTAACATCAAAGTCTGGTCAATGAATATCTAAAATCTGATTCTGTTTTCTGCTTTCATCCTGAACTGGCTTTGCCATGCTTCCCATGCCCTGGCTCCTCTTCTGCACATTCTCTGCCATGCACTTCACTTGGAATCACAGAAATCACTCTAAAGAGACCCAAGCTCTCAAAACAATATGTTGTTTGACTGTCTTTCCTTGCCTCAACTTCTCTTTCCACCAATTGAACCACAGTATAAGATGGCTTTTTCTGAAGTTACCAATTATATATTACTTAAACTATTCTCTAAAAAACAAAGGCACCTTTCCATTGCCACAGCAAGTATTGTTTTCCTCTAGAGAGTCCAGGTGTTGCTGCCAGCTCTGTATTGTACATGTAGCATTAGATCAAGTGACTATAACAGTTTTATTTTGTTTTCTGAGAACTAGCATTGCATTAATTCATGTTTCTTTTGTAGCTGTCAGGAAAAGAACATTCTATTAATCTACTGATTTAGTAGAAAAGGAATGTCTTCTCTTTGTTTATTAATTACTTTTGAAAAGGGAAATAAATTCTCATTATTCACTGCTCCATTACTGAAAATGCACTTTAGAAAGAGTTACTCAAAATTTCCAGAGTGATAAATTGTAATGGAAAGAAGTTCAAGCAAATTTCTAAAGAATTCTCCAATCGGAAAACTGGAGTAACATTGCAGATTTATTAAAAGAATAAGGAAATTATGTAAAGCTGGTAGTTAAATACAATTGTAAAATTCATTTAGAAAGAGCACTTGCTGAGGGAGTAGAAAGGCTGGAAGGAAGGGAATGAGTGTTAGAGCTATGGCAACAAGGGTCAAAAGGGCTGGCCAAGAAATCAGAAATCAGCTTCAGCTGATTCAGATTCAGCTTCAGCCCTGCTGGCTGTGTCTGAGCCAGTAGCAGTGACATCAGCAGGTGGGAGGAAAAGGAGGTGGAAAGATGGGTGCCAGAATTCCTCTCTGAAAGTTGTGCATGTAGTTGGATGGAAAATAATTTCAGCTGTTTCATTACAATCACTACAATATTCCCAGTGTCCATTGGTGGTGTTTCCTCATCTTCCTCTTGTTTTCTGCCTCTTCCTCACTTGTGTCCTGAGAAGAAACATCTTTTCTCCTCTGCTCAGTTCTGATGTGGTCTACTGTTAGAAATTTCATATGGTAGAGGTGTTCAGCTAATTGTATTTTTAAACCCAGCAGACCACCTACAGAAAAATTCTCTTTTAAGGGGTCAGGAATTTCTCCTGTTAACTAAAATATATGTATTAAATGCACATTTAACCAAACTGACAGAAGTAAGCAGCAGAAGTCCAAGAAGAAAAAATTGACACCAATAACTGCACCAACTGACTTCTCCAGTTATTCCAGCTCCCACCCAGCTGTGAGACAGCTTGTTCTAATCACAGGAACACCATCAGTCCCAATCCACACTCCAGCAGAGAGCACAAAGCATGCATCTCACAGATTTCAGACTGAATTTTTCGTGTCTAATAGTTCATGAACATCAAATGAAGATTTTCCCACTGCCAAGGCATTAGGCAAAACTCTCTTCCATGAGGTTTCCCTGGAGGGCAGTAAGGCAAGCTCACCTGGCACCAGTTAGATGATTTTGTTGGAAAACAGACCTACCACAAGTTAAAATCCCCAAGAAATCAAATCGTTGAAGGTCTGCCATTCACAGAGAGAAATATTTAAAATACAGTATGAAAGTTGTTAAATTTAAAACTTCTCCAAATTTGGATTGCCCTGCTGGCTGCAAGAAAGGAAAAAGAAAAAGAACACAGAAGAGTATACTCTTGTCTACCTCAATTTGCTGTGCTTCCTATTCTTATGGTGCATCACAGGCCTGCCTTTACTTTCCTCTGGGACATTTCTTTAAAAAAAACACCTTCCCACAAGAGAATAATGATTAAATCCTACAATCCTGTCACATATGATGAAAATGGAAGGGCTGAAAATTGAGCAGGGTCTATCAAGGTCGGGTCCTACACTTTCCAAAGCAAATTTAAAAGGGAATATAATTTTTTTTCCTTTCCTTTCCTTTCCTTTCCTTTCCTTTCCTTTCCTTTCGCCTTTCCTTTCCTTTCGCCTTTCCTTAAACTGTCCTTTCCTTTCCTTTCCTTTCCCCTTTTCCTTTCCTTTCCTTTCCTTTCCTTTCTTTTCCTTTCCTTTCCTTTCCTTTCCTTTCCTTTCCTTTCCTTTCCTTTCCTTTCCTTTCCTTTCCTTTCCTTTCCTTTCCTTTCCCTTTCCCTTTCCCTTTCCCTTTCCCTTTCCCTTTCCCTTTCCCTTTCCCTTTCCCTTTCCCTTTCCCTTTCCCTTTCCCTTTCCCGTTGGCAGCTGCATTTCGATTGGGATTTTTTTTGTTGTATGTTTTTCATCTTTTCCTAGTGTATGTGTGTGTGTATGTAAATTTTATCTATATGTAGGATTGTTTTCTTTTCATTGAAATCATTCCTAGAAACATATTTCCAGAAAATACATGAGTAATGGTGATTTATGACAGTGTTCTTTAAATTTGCACTGGTAAACAGCTAAAATAGAAAATATAGCATCTCTAACACGTGCATAGTTTCAGTCATCTCTATGAGATGTCCTCTCTCAGCAGCCAAATGCTGCAAGATGCTGTTCTGCCTTGCCTCTGAAGGACACAAATAAAGTTTACCTTGATGTCACTGAGATTCTCCACCATTTATCACTAATGGGCCAAAAGTTAGGGTAACACATCTCATTGTAACAATGTGTTGGGCCAGTCTCTTCTTGCAGTTAACAAGTGACAGGATGAGAAGAAATGACCTCAAGTATTGTCTTGGAAGATTTATATTAAGAAAAATTTATTTACTGAGTGGATGGTCAGGCATTGGAACAGGTTGTCCAGGGAAGTGGTGGTGTCACCACCCCTGAAAGTGTTCTAAAGGTGTGTGGAAACTGTACTTGGAGACACAATATACTGGTGAACATGGTTATCAGTTGGACATGATGATCTTAGAAGTATTTTTCAACATAAATTATTCTATGATTCTGTGGTCTGAGAGACAGACAGATTTTAGGTTTTTTTTGAACAGGAAGAGAATGGTAAAGAGTTCTATTTACTAAGATCAGATCACAAGGTGATCAGATCACAAGGTAATCAGAACAACTGAAAAATGTTGAAGTACAGAATCTCAAATGTTTAGACTCTGTAATTCCAAGAGAAGTAGCCAAATAAATAGGAAAACCCTTTGGCAAAATTTGTATGCCTCACTAGGATATGGAGGAATGAAGGGAGTAGATAAAGGAACTGAAGTGCTAAAGTTGTGCAATTATACAGAAGATGAACTATTCTTTCCCTTCTAATCTCCTTCAGATGCTACAAAAAATGGTAGATGACCCAGAATTAAGGGAAGGGAAAAAAAGTAGCAAAACTGACAGTAATTTCAACTGATTACCTATGCAGAGGACTTAAAGTGGAGTCAATCCAAAATTGCTGCTGAGATTTTACAGTAATGAAACAGAGTGTGCAAAGAAAGACAGATCATGAGAATAAAGACTTATGCCATCTCTCTGCCTCCTATAATAACCTGCAGAAGTCAAGCAATGTTCCAGGTTAAAACATACTCTATTATGATATTTGCATCAATTTTCATGTTTGTTCATTATGCTACCTGGCTAATGTGCCATGGTAGTCTCCATTACATTGATCTTTATGCATTTAACAAATTTTCATTTAACCATTACAACAATACTGTTATGAGATAACGACAGTCTTATCTTGCAGGTTATCCATACTGAACAGAGAAGGAACTGCAGCACAAAGGAGCAGATTCCTAAGTCTTCTAATGTGCTACCATACTCATTATCCATTGAAATGGGGATCCAGTCCTAAGTTAGATACTCTAAGTAGAGTAAAAAAATCCATATCTCTATATGGGATGAGATTCACCTAAATATGCAGCCTAAGCTAGTAGTCTGCAGTCACTTTCTTTTCTATTTTCATTTATTCTATAATTTAGCATAATTCAACTTTACACTGAAAAGAAAATAAAATACTGATATGGGCATAGTTGCTCTAAAAAGATGCATTTCCAGAGAAGCTTGGACATTCATCAGGGGAAAAAGCTTTGATCGGTTGAGAGTTCAAGGAATTTAATCCTGTCTTCCTCAAAAACAGCTTTTTTTTTTTTTTTTTTTTTCATCTTCTGCTGCAAAGTCAGTTATTTCCAAGGACACAGCTGGGTCAGTCCAAGTAACTATATCTCTAGGCAGCATCCAACTATTTCTCTTTTAGTGGTCAATAGTCTTATTTTAATTTCACATTGGATTATTTTTTTATGTCTCTGGACTGAATGTAGGGGTTCAGGTTCTGGTTTAATTGTAAGTGTCACAGGTTAACACTGGTGCTGTGATAATACTGGATTACCCAAGCTCACCTGCCTTTTGCATTAAACTGATATATATTTGAATTCTGTGTTATTACTTAATTTTAACTGTTATTCAACTGTTCAGCAGATAAAAGGCTGTTCAAGTGGAGGCTCTTTTCCAATGTTAAACTAAAGCAGTTTCTGCTTATCTCCTAGTGTGACTCTGGGTTCAGCTAACTACTTCCAGGTATCTCTTATGTGTCTACACTATAGACAAGTGTCTACCTGTGTGCTAAGTATTTATTATTTCAGCAAATGAAGAGAGGGTCATTACAAGCAACAAGACAATTCAGGTGTCCGAGTGCAGCAATGATAATTTCTCACACTGAAATAATCTGCCCATCACAAGTGCTTAATAGATCTCCACCTTTCTGGAATGAATCAGGTGGGATTGAGATCAGGTGGGATTGCCCAGAACATCTCAAATGCCACTAGCTGCCTAAGTCACAGCACATAAATTGACTGCCAAGATCTCCAGGGTGTTACCTTATTCACACAGCTTGGAATGTGCTGTAGGAGATGCATACCAACTCCACAGGATGTATTGTCCTGTTCTCCAGAAAATGGGGGTTTGACACCTTTTCTTCATCTGGAACTAGATGGTCTTTAAGCCCCTTTCAACCTATATAAATTCTATAAAACTTCTGCATGTGATCACCTAACTTGAGATATCGGCATCTCCAGTTTCCATGAGGTCTTTTGACTTAGACAAAGATCAGATAGAAATATTCAGTGTCTTTTTGACTATCTCAGCTCCATAAACCTGCAAAAGTTCATATTTCAACAGGATAAGCTTCTATATGATGAAAATGAAGTCTGGGAAACCCTTGTACTTTCGACTTAGAGGAAGCATGATCAGTAGGCTGGAAAATCCCAGTCACTTGCCACACACTTTAGAGTATGCTATCTAAATATTTTCTGGGGAAAAAAAAAACCCCAACAATCCAAATCAAAACATACTGATTCTATCCAATGTTTGTGCTATTCAGCCAAGTGCAAACACTAACCTTCAAAACCACAGACAATATTTTTCAAGTTTAATTGTGCCCCAGTTGGATCTCATTGATCTATTGTTTCTCATTGCCCCCTTTCTCACTGAAGAGATGACCTTAACAACAGATCCTAAAATTAAGCATACAATGGGTATAATAAAATCACAGAATCACAAAATCACAGAATTGCTTGGGTAGAAAAAGGCTTTAAAAATCATGTAGTTCCAGCCTCTCTACTATGGGCAGCTAGACCAGGCTGCTCAAAGCCCCATCCCACCTGGCCTTGAACAAAACCAAGGGAGAGGCATCCACAGCTTCTCTAATGAAGTGGTACTCCTATTACTGTTTTTGTTATTTTGTTCAATCAAAACCCTTGCTGGGTCCTGGAGAGAGGTGAGAGGAGTGATGAAGTGGATTAAATGCATAGCTGGGAGCCCCTGTTGAGATCACAATTTACCAGTACTTGTTATGTTTTCCTGTTCACCAACTAATTCTGAAACCATTTCAGCTGATCTCAGGCCCTGGAAAGGCTTATTGAGGTAGGAGATGAATCCAGAACATGCATAGACATATAGACAAAATCCTTTTGAATAGAACAGCAAACAACAATCAATAGATTTGCAATAGGATTAGACTTTACATTGAAAACTATAAAAGAGGGAATGTACATTTCTGTGAAAGTCCCTGGAAACCAGGATGCTGGTTCTAACCTACACAGATTCAGACAGGTCAAGAGGAGCTAATAAATCATCTCTTCTTCAGTCATGACAAACTTGAAGGAAGAATTCAGGCTAGAACTTCCACAGTGTGAAAAAAAAAAAAAGAGCCGATTGTCTACAATTTATTTCAAATGGGTTGTCTGCTTTTCCAGTCTGGGCTTGTTAACCAGCTAGGTACCTCCTTTCATTTTCTTTTGATCTTTTAAGGCTGTGGAGGCTTTATAGTCCTTTGCTAATGGTTATGATTTTGTCTGTTTTTTAAAAATTTTGTTTAGGGAATAGGTGCTCATATCTTAACACAGATGCTGGTAATTTTAATCTAAGTTATTTGTTTTCCTCCAGCTGTGCAAAGGACTCCCTAGTAGTGTTAGGTAAACCCAGAACTTGTCTGTATTGGAAGCCCTTTGCCTCCTTTCCATTACTGGCTCTATACAGCAGCAGTGAGGAGCCCAGGAAAAGCCAGGCAGAGGACAGGACTTCAGATGAAGCCACAAAGTGACACAAAGCACAAACAAGCAGAGAAGAGAAAGACTTCTCCCTCTATTCTGCAATGACACACCTATCTCTGCTGCAAAGCTTATTTCTTCAAGTAAAATTATTGACATTTACATCACCTTGCCACCTCACCTATCCCTCTTGATGTCTCTCTGCTCATATGCTCCATGCTTTCAAAATCCTGTGTTGTGAGCCCTATGAGGTGGCATCTGTTATTGTGTCACTTGCTCATACAGAGGTTTGCACAGTGGGGCTTTAAAGCATGGCTCTAGTTTCTAGGCACTAAGAGAATAATAATAAACAATATTAAAAGCTGTAGGAGCTGCAATAAAACATGCATTTATAGGGGTTAGCTTGATGCATAGCTAACAAATCATTTAAGCTTTTAAATATATATATATAAATAAATAGCAACAATAAATAAGATGAAACTGCAGCTGGAAGAGAACTCTTATGGCTGTTAAATTTTTTTCTCCACTTATCTTCCTTCTGCATAAGGGATAATAGGTTTGCATTGCAAATTCCAGGCAGTTCATCTCCCCTCAATGACAGTTTTGCTATAATTCTCCTAATTTCAAGCTCCCCTTTAAAAAGGTAACTGTAAATGGCATCCAGGCCATTTTTGCAGTCATCGGCAGCTGACTCAGTTGATTCATTTCCACAGATTTAAGTTGTTGCATGCGTAGTCAATCCCCCTGGAAAAAGGCTGCTTCCCCATATCAAATGGCTTGTGCAGACTCCAAATCCTGACTTTAAAATAAGCATAAAAGCTGAGGTTTTTAGGTTCTGTGTCATCACTCCAGCCCAGGTCTTTGGAGGGAGTTATATGCCATTTGCAAAATCTTCTCTTCAGCAGTTTTCATAGTGGTTGTTACACCAGGAACACATGAAAGTACAAAAATAAGATCTGGAGTAGCTCCTTTTTATCTATTGAAAATCAAGTGTGTATTGGTCATCAAATAATTTTGAACTAAGCACTGATATCCAAAAGGTTGACCACTGACAAGTGAAAAATATGGTTATGACTCACTAATTTGATATGAATAACCACTGGCCAGTGCTACTCACGTTAGTTCCCTCAATATGTTCCTTGCTATTTTTATAAGTATTAGTCAACAGGAATTTCGTCTGCTAGAATCAAGAGATATTACTGTGTAAAACATATTTACATTTTAAAGACTCTGTTCGGTCAACCTAGTATCACTATACATCTGTTGGGCTTGTTCAAATTCCAAAAATGGCAACCAGACATTATGAAATCAGTGTAATCCCTAAAAGAGCTGAGACTGTTTAGTCTAGAGACCAAAAGACTGAAGGAAAACACGATAATCATCCCCAAATATGCAGAAAAGACCTTCGAAGAGAAAAGGAGTAAAACATTCTTTGTCCCCATTGAATATATTTAGAAGAAAAGGCTTCAACTGCATCAGAGGGCTCTGGGTGAAACTGCTGGGAGAACTTTTTAAAAGGAAAGCAAAACACCAGACTAAGTTTCTCAGGAGGCTGCAGCATCTTCCCCAGAGGGTTTTACAAAAAAGCCTCACTCAAGAACAGGAAGGGTTTTTTGCACCCTCTACATAGGCTATCAAAGAAGAATGTATTGACACTCCTTTTTTTGCATTACTTTATATTAATCTGTACTTTTCCTGGTTTTCCCATGGATGCCCTTTCCACACTGTGTGGAATCATTGGTATTTCAAAATACCAGTAAAGCTGAGATGTTGAATGAAATTTAGGATAAAATTTATTTTGTAGAAGTACATTTCTGGTAAACATTCTGCAGGTGGATGCTTCATCATTACTGATCTAAACCAAAATCAGTTTTTATTTTGTAAGCAGTTTATTTACAGATATCACAGTAGTTCTGCTTCTAGGCATCCTGAAAATAATTCAGCAATAGTCTCAAAGAGTAATGCTGAATAAGCAACTATATTTGTACCAAGGAGAAGAAAAATATAGCCACAATTCTGCTATGGCTTCTGCTGCTTCTGCTGTTGCTGCTTCACAAGATTGTTGCACTTTTGTGCTCCTCCTGTCTACCCTTATTTTTAAATATATCAAATTCGCAGCCTAGAGACAAAAGTAGTGAGAAGTGTAACAGGTAGCTGAACTTTATGGTGCCCATAATTTTCTTGGTAGAATCAGGATCTTGGTGTTTACAACAATGCCAAGTAACTTTCTCATGCTGCTGTTGTGATGCCAGACTGACTCCTGCTGACTTTATATCGTTGGCAAATGTGTTGCACGAAGGGAAAACGACCTCAGTTCTGAGAATGAAAACCACAGGAACACATTTTGTCAAGATATTTTATACACACGTATGGCTCTACTCTCTCCCAGGTCTCTGCAAATAAAGGTGGTCTCACGTGACAGCCCTTTTAAAGAAAATTCACTTAGGTACATTCATTTGCATTTTAAAGAAGGGTGTAGGAAGTAGCAATTAAAGAATAAATTCTTAGTTAAATATGCTCCTTTTCACAATGTCTTAAACTTTTTTTCCTGATACCTAACTTCTGTTTTGCCATTCCTCCCTCCCATTTGACTCAAAAATAAATAAACCCAGAAATATTTCCTTGACCTGATAATTGTGCAGCCTAAGCTGCAAGGCCTTATATTGTGTCAAATGCAACGAGAATAAAGAAAACCCCAAAGTTAAATTATAAGCTCATGTCTTTAGTGCTCTGTGTCTCTGCCTATCCATTTATTTTTTCATCCCTGTTATCTGCATTGCAATGACCTTGCTTTGGGAGCTATATCATGTTCCCATTGCAATATCATGGCATTCTAACTAGTTGTGGCATCTATGTAGATAACAAACCTGAATGGACACTGTTTTCTGGGGGGGAATTTTAACACTTTTACTCTAAAACTTCATTTAAAATTAACATATTCAAGTGGTAACAGCTACAAGTGAAAAGAAAAATTGACTCAGCATATTTATTACCAAGAAACTTTTGATAAAAGACTTAGCATTTCTTGTAATGTTTTACAGTAAGTTAAACCATGCCTCAAAATTAAACTTGAAAAGCACATATTTTAAGTTAAAGTTACCCCAAAACAATAGTCAGCTTAGCCTGTTTGGAGTTTCAAACACATCATTTTGTCTGAGTTTCTCAATCTCAAACACAATACATTTCAGGGCATGAAATCGTCAACATTTCTGAGACATTCTTACCTGTACTCAGGTCAATATGTATTGGATAATTCATAGGAAGAAATGTTTTGCAATTCCTGCAAATATTCAGGATTTTAAATCATGAACTGTCATTAAAAAATTGACTACTTTTCTCTCAGTAAGAGAGTACTTTGCTTCATTCTGCTGTAAAGTCATGCTTGGACGATTTGAATTGTGTTGTGTTTAACAAGATTCAGACAATTCATTTTCTCTCAAGATGATAAAATGGATACAATGTCATTTATGGTTGTAATTCTCTTTCATAATTTTGCACAGCAATATTTTTTTAGTGGAATGCTCATTGAAAATGGAACCATTACATGTAATGTAAACATTTCTGAATTGAGATGTTAACATTTAAAAATTGCCTCATTTCTCTTTAATGTGTTTTGCTGTTTTTCTTGCCTAATTATCATTCTTTTCAATATTTATGTTAACATGACCTTTCTCTGACTGAATGGCTTTAAGTGCTTCTCAAGTACTTATAGCATCATGATTTTTAAATTAAATTATGTTGTTGCAGAAGAGATTGCAGTGCAGCCCACAGAACAGCAGGGAAAGGAACAAGTTTCTGTTAGTCCCAGAATATGAATGTAGTGATAGTGTTTATTAGTTCACTCTTTGAATCAATGCAACTGCATCAGAGGAAGTATGACTTTGTTTCTTGTTCATTATTAGAAACATTCCAGTAAATTTAATGCTGGTCAAAATTGTCAGATTGAATAGCTGTGAAAGATTGTTTAATGTTGTAAAATATTTATTACTTTTATTTATTATGCTTTCATTCTGCTGACAGAATTAAGATTACACCACAGATTCTATTTGCCCATGGGAAAAGATCACAGGAACACAGGCAGTAAGATTTGGCTCCACATCTTGAATTTTCAGGTCAATGTTATTCCACAGCCAAAACCTACTCTTTTGAAATCTGTGAGGTCTAGGGCTACAGCATGTGCAATAATAAGCAAATGCAGGATTTTCTTGTAAACAGTGTGAGATGTTTACTTTGATTTTCTGCATATCCTTCAGCATATGTGTTCTGTTTGTCTAAAATTTAAGAGTAAAGACCAGATTATCAACTCAGTTTCACTATGAAACCTGTTACCAGATTTTCCAAAGTTTTTTTTCTTTTACCTTTAGCATAAAAAAATACCAAAAGACAGCTCTTCTCAATCCTTCTGCTGTTCTCCATTTAGAGATGACAATGAGTGAGAATATGATGAGCTGAAAGATATGAATGACACACATCAAGGGAGAAGGAGGGAACAAAATTAGACACTGAAAATAAAATCAAAAGAGATGCTGATATTTAATATTTAACTTTTTAACATTGAAAGATGTGAACAAAATTGAAGACAAAATAAGACTGAAGGAAAATAATGGATGTTAAACGACTTCTTAAAAATGAGACATTAAAACAAAAAAAACCAAAACCAGAAATAGCTCATAAATTGTAGCAAAAGGAATCAGGTAAGCTCTAACTGAAACAATCACTAATTAACAAAAATTTTATGTACTCATCTCTTTAATTCCATTTGACATAAAAATGTCAAATAGAAAAAAAAGAACTGGCAGCTAACAGTCAATAAGTTCATATAACTTAGTCTACAAGCATCCCACAGAGTTTAATCCAGAAGAAAGCTGAGTCTTCAAGGTTTTCTGACCTCAATGGTTCAGCAATTGGGCAGGATCTGACACTGCACTTGGTGCAGAGCTTGCTTGGGCTGAGATTTAGTGGAATTAAGGAGGAGAGGTTTTCTTCACCTGTACTCAAAATGCATGTAGTCTGCTTCTGATTGACTTTTTCTTGTATTTTAAGACAGCAGAGAATAAAAAAGGGAACTATTTGCAAGGTTGATGCACAGTCAGGAAGGACAGGATGTTAAGGCAAGTTGCTACAGATGAATTGTGTGCATGGATATTCCAGAATATGAGGACCAAAAAAGCTAGAATCATAAATTGTTAAGGTTGGGAAAAAAAATTGTGATAATTGAATCCAACCATCAAGCTAGCACCAACATCATGGTCAACACCAAGCCATATCCCAAAGCATACCCTTTTTTTTTAACTCTTCCAGGGATGGTGGACCACACAACCCCCCTGAGAAGGCTGCTCCAAAACCTGACAACTCTTTCCCTGAATAAATTTTTCATATATCTAGCATAAACCTCCTCTGGTACAACTTGAGGCCCTTTCCTCTCAGACCTTTTTCTTTTTCCAGCATTGAGTGAAGTTGTCTTGGCCAAAAAGTTTCTGACATTTTTGTGTCAATAGCACTAATGCAGCTTCTCCAACTCCCACCATCCTTCCTTCCTGGACATCAGGCTTTGCCAGGTAAACTTCAAAACTTGGTATTCACAGAGGATGCTCCAAAGTTTGGGAAGATCCAGGGGAGCTCCCTCTGGGAGGTGTTCAACTGGAGTCAAGCAAGACAGGGTGGCTGCCAAAGTAATTTGGAAAAACAGCAGAAAAAGAGGCAAAGGGAAAAAACAGAGAGAGAAATAGAGAATGCAATCATGTTTTTTTGGTTTGGTTTTGGTTTTTTTTATTGGGGAAAGATGTCAAACTGTCATGTTAGTCTCTGCTGAGGTTCTGAGCACGAGCAGTTGCCAGGGTAACTGTTGTGCCAAGCCTCAGCACTTATGTATTTTTTCCATTGGTAATTGCTAATGTGAACAAGTGCTGGCTTGCACTTTACACCTGCCTGGCTTGTAAGTCTACTTTAATTGGATGTGCCAAGATTGAGGAAAAAAGTAATCTGCCCTTTCAAAACAAGTGACAGATAGATGAAGTGTTGCTTAGGCCTCTACTGTACCAATTTTGCTGACAAAATTACTATGAATTGTCTTCCCTCAGTGCACATGCACTGCCTTTGTTTATGGAATCGAGAGTTTAATCTTCAAGGTTCATTATAAATACTTACACCACAAATTTTTTTGGGAATATCTTGGTGCTGCATGGTGAAATTCTACTTTTGCCCCCAGAGTTCAGTGTTTCATTTTATATGCATATACATAAACAGTTTTTCAAAGAGATGGAGGAAAATTAAGAAAACTCCAAAAATATTAGCATCCTTATATATATGTAAGTATATAAAGTTCTTTTAAAAATGGCTCTTAGGAAAAACCCTAGAGAATGGATAGGGAAAAGTTTTTTAAAAATTCTTCTGTTGATAATTTGTTTCACAACCTCAGAAGTGATGTGGAACTTTGGAGTGATCTGTTCTTGAATGTCCTATTCGAGATATTCTGAAGACTGATAGAGAACAGCCACAACTTAAATTCTTTAAGAAGTTCCCCTGAAAAAAAATCAGCCTGAAAGCCAAGGAACCCAGGTATCACACAGTTTTTTCCAAGGTGACCATTTTCTTAACCTTATGGTCTCTGTCCCTGTTTTGGACTACACTACAGAATTCTATCAATAAGGTCTCATTCACTTCTAAGCTGCACAAGACTGCCCCAAAAGGTATAGAAAAGTTATTAGAGAGCCTTATTTTGCTGTTGTTCTTTTTTGTCTTCCTTTTTACTTTTTTTTCTCCTGATCATCAGGAGATTGCAGCATTTCTATGCTTTTTATTTGCTTTTCAGAGCTGTCCCAAGCCTGGCCTGCTCCTTTGCTTAGTGTATTCACCATGTGTAACTGACTTTCTTTGATTTTGATTTCCTAGTGCACTTAAATGAAGTTTCCTGTAACCAATATGCCAAAGCAAATTAATATATGAATAATACATGGTGCTTATTTTAGCAACCTTCATCAGAAGACCTCAAAGAACAGCATGAAGGATTGCAGGGAGATTGCCTTATACCATTCCAAGAAGGAATTACTCTGATGTTGCACTCCTTACCTAAAATTGCCCCATCAGAGAGGGAAGAAATAGGAGGAAACTATCCCACTTGACCAAAAACATCCTAAAAGTTAGAAAGCATCAGATATATCAGTAATGGTGATTGACTCCATTCTGAGTGGTGCCAAAGGTTTCATTTGCATCTGTGCATTGCTCCTGTGGGACTGATTGAGGATTAAAAGGTTGCAGTGTAAAGCACAACACAGCTAGCCAGTCCAACCCACCAAGCTGTTTGGCAAGAAAGAGAATTAAAAGTGAAATTATTGAAATCCCAAGCCTACTCCATAAAGCACTATGAGTGCTAGATAGGTATTTCATGTCCAGAAACACAGTGGACTCATAGGAATGCTATTTTTGTTAAGATATTTAGGTTAAAAGCTTAAAAAAGGGGAAGCTGCTGAAACTGCCCAGGAGAGCAGGGGATTTCAAACACCTTACTGAGGATTCTTTTAATCCATGCTTTCAGTGATATTCATTTACTTATGTAATTCCCATGTGAGATAAACTCATGAGGCTAAATTCTCTCTCATATTGCTGCTTGGTCACAGCATCATGGAGATGAGAGAATTTGGAAGTACACAGAAGTAAATGAGAGTGCCATGTGCTACCACAGTTGATAAGCCCCAGCTGCAATGAAGTATCAGCTGGAGGAGCTTTTATTAGTGGCTGCTGCACATAGAAGTCTATAATGTCATGCCATGGGTTAGTAGTGCTGATCAAAGTTTAGGAGTTCATCAGAGTTTACCCTATCACACTTTCCAATGTCATCAGAGAGAAATTTGATTCACTTTTCAGGGAAAAAATTGACCTAGATTTTCAGCTTCACCACAGAGATGCTTATAGAAGCATCTGTAATGGAGTTTATCCATAATGATTGTGACTAAACTGGAGCAGCAAAAGTATAATGCATTGGAGAACTGCAGTGCAATAGCAAATGTTGGTCTAATGACACAGAAAAATAAATTGTAGAATCAAGTTTATTGATTTATTAATCATAAAATTAATGATGATTTATTGATGATTATTTAGATTATCTTAATTTACACAACAATCAGATTAAAAGTCTGCATTATGAGCAAAATCACATTGGATGTTTCAGAGTGGTCAATTTTAGTTTTATTTCAGAATCTTTCAATCTTAAAACATCACAGCATAGATAACAGAAAAATAGGTGGGCTCTGACTTTACAATTTAGTAAGAGAAAGTTGCTCCCTGGAGATGTATGATCCATTCAGCTTTCCAAAGAGAATTAAGGAAAAAAAACTAGAAAGCAGACCAGGAAAATGTAATTCTTAGAAGCACTGTGACTGCCTGGGGCTGATATCTGCCATTTATCCAATATCATGCTGCAAAATATTCTATCTTTCCCACAGTGACAGGGTGGGCAGTGTGACCATGGAAGTGATTGTCTTGTCACACTTGGCATTGTGAGGCTGTAGCTCAAGTACTGGTTAAATTTTTAGCCTCTCACTTCAAAAAGGACTTTGAGGTGCTGGAGTGTGTCCAGAGAAGGTCAACAAATTGACCTTGTAAATTGACTACAGGATACAATTGTGAAAATGTGGGATCTGAGAGTCTTGGAAAGGGATCTTCAAATTAGAACTTCAATTATATGTTGAAAACTGACACATTTGTTTCTTCCTTTGTTCCTTCCTCTGCTCTCATTTGTTTCTTCCTTTGCTCCCATGTTACAGGGCTCATGAGACTGGACAGGTAGTGCAATCTATAGAGGGTGTTCTCCCTGTGATAGTCCTTTAATCAACCACCCTTTGATTTACTATTTGTAGAACCCAGTATAAGGTAGACCAATTCATACATTTCCCTCTTGCACAATTGAAGTCAAAGACATATCATTTATGTCATTTATTTATGCCCTACAATTTTACTTGGGGGAAAGGCAAGGAATGACCAATATCCAGTTTGCTTAGTCCAGTCTCACTATGATTGCCCTGGTAACTCTCCTCACCTCTGAAAAGCCTCAGCAGGAAAAGGTGGGATCAGAAGTGTCCAGAAGGGGATCAGAAGCAGTTTTCTCTATAATTAAATTCAGCACCACAAACAGACATTTTTCCTCCCTGTGAGGACAGGGTTTTTCTGGCATGCTTAGATTGATAGAGAGATAGACAGAATTAATGCTTTATCTCTCCTTTAACTGTGTGAATATTCTGTGTGAATGCAGTGTCTTGGAAGGACTATGTTGTTTCGGAAAGGACACCACTGTTGTTGTAAAAACAAGAAACTTGAACAGGAATATGCAAAAATTTTATATTTATTTGTTTGCTTGTTTCACAGCTGCTCTTACAGAATTTTTTCTCATTTTATTTTTCATCTTTCCCTTCTCCACACCCAAGTCAAGAATTTGCTTTTCCTCTGAGTTAAAGAACAGCATTTCTCCCCAGGTACTCACCAATTGCAAGTGCCCATTTAATTATTGTTAGACTTTAGAACTTTTTTCTAGTTAGCATTAAACTGGTGCACAGCCATGTAGTCCCTGCAGTGTGAGAAGTAACTAAGGTCAACTTTTAAGAGTAAATCAAAAGAGAAAATCACCACCAATGCAGCAGAAATTGAAAGAAAATAGAATGGAAGAAAATAAAAAAGGAAATCCTCCTAGATTTCAGAAGTCATTATCATCCAATTCTTTCATTCACATTAGTGCAAGGTAGAGTACTTTCACTGAATCCATGGTTAAAAGACACCCAAATTTTTCCCTTAGGTACAGACTTCAGTTACACTGGCCTAAAATAATGCACCTTTCTCTTAGCTATGGCCAGCACATCCTGAATGGCCTCAAAGTCAGATTATTTAAGCTAATACATCTTCTCCTTGATTTAAAGTTTTATATTAACCTGAAAGGCAGAGAGAGCTGAAAATCATGGAAACAATAATTCATAGAACTCAACTGATAAGCTGTAACTCATTAAATCATTATAACTCTATCACATTTGTAAGTGTGTGTTCTATCCTTGCTCTTGCCTAGGATTTGTGAAAGGCCAAGGCAAAAAATATGCTTTTCTGATTTCCACACTATTAATCTGAGGGAGAAGCAAACATTTGACATAGTTATGATTTATATAAATAAAATTTTGATCTGATAAACATGCAAATTAGAAAAAGGAAAAAAATATTTTTTTTCTGTAGAGAAAAACTGTTTATCTAGACACATTTTTTTTCTGATTCATCTTCTTTACATTCACCACCTTCACTATCAAAGGCAAAGGCAGGACATGGACTTGCCTCTCTAAGTGTGAAGGACAATCCACAAAACTTCAGTGGCAAATATTGTCCCTGTAATTTGCAGTCACTGTTTCTTTTCCAGTCAGTTTGCCTGTGTGGGGTTTTTTTTGCTTTTTTTTTTTTTTTTTTTTTTTTTTTTTCCTTTCACTGCTGGGTGTCAATTGCCTGCTGCTTAAAGCATAACAGCTGGGAAACAGGAACAAAACAAGATGCAGTCAACTACTTACAACTTTACCTGTGAGTTTATTTTGTGACTAGAGTTACCATGACAGTCACTTTTAGATAAGTGCTAAAATGGTTGAGTCACCATCTCTGGAACTGTTAAAAAAACATGTGGATAGAGCATTTGAATATATATATGGTTTTGTGGTGAGCATGATGGTGGTGGGTGGTTGATGGGTGGACTTGATGAACTTATAAGGTATTTTCCAGCCACACTTATTCTATGATTCTAAGGCTCAGGCCTGGGATGGTTTGCTTTGAGGCCAAGACCCACTTCAGTTTTAGGTTCAGTTAGCAGCATCAAAATCCCCCAGTTTCAACTTCAAATGACAGCAGAGTCTGGTGTTCTGATCACCTCATATAATTTCTAAAACTTCTTAGGAACTAAGTGTTCTTACTATTTTTACTCCCTAGAGTAACTAAAAAAAAAACTAAAGGACCTGTTACTGTTCTGACAATTTCAGGGAAAACAGGAAATACTCTTCCACTCAACAAAAGAAAAAAGATAATCTGTGCGTGCAATGAACTTAGCCAGAATTTGGAAAGAAGACAAGAGTGAACTACCTCAAGTTATGTAAAGGGAGGTTTAGATTACATGTTAGGAAAAAAATTCTCTCTGGAAAAGATTGTCAGGCATTGGAACAGTCTGTCTAGGGAAGTGATGGAGTCTCTCCCTCAAAGATGTTTGGAAGATGAGTTGATGTAGCACATGGCTACATGAGTTAGTAGTAGGCTTGGCAGTGCTGGGTTATCAGTTGGACCTGATAATCTTAAATATCTTTTCCAGCCTAGAAGGTTTTGTTTCTATGATTCTATGAATCTGTTCTGTTTCTGTATCAAGACCAGCTCCTATGGTGTTTTAACAGTTTGTGAAGATGAAATGATAACAGAAGGGTCCTGACTAGAAGTTAAATGTTTTAGTTTTATATTACCATTGGGTATTACCTTCTTACAAGTATATATGTACATATTTGTAACCCATGTATAAATGTAAACGTGTGTGTTGAATGTTAAGCATTAAAACTTTAAGTGGATGGAGTATCTTTGCTGGCCTAGTGGGATACAGGATGGATAACAAAGGTAAACAGTTATATTATAAGATAAATATTTTGATACTTTTAGGTATAACTGGACCAGATTTTTTCCTGTATATATCAGTATATATGCATATATATATATATCAGTGTATATATCAGTAATCCTATGTTTAGGTCCAGGAATGGAGGCTCACTGATCTTACTACAGACAAATATAAAATTTGATTTTTAGTTTAATATGCTGCAATTGAAATAAAAATGTGTATCCTGTGGATAACAGCTCAGAAAATCTCCTGTATAAAACCATGATATAAAAGATGGTGACTTTCTAAAAGCTCTTTGAATCAGCCACAGAGGAGGAGCCTTCAGTTCTGTTGCATTGTCTTAGTTTAACACTCATTATGTGTTTCACAATACTATGATCTCCTCATAGAAAGTATAATTAAACATTTTTTCCTCTGGCACTAAACAGAGCTTCATTATTACTTTCTAATTCTATAACTCTATGAGAGAGACAAACTTTCTGAAATTGAAAGTCTTTTTTCAATTTCATTTTTTCTTCCTCTTTATTTTTTTGGTAGGATGGACACATTTCTTGGTTTGGAAAATAAGATGTTCTCTACTTCTGGGATATTGGTGGAAATCTGTAATTAAGGTAAGAGAAATAACTTCAGAATTTTTGCGATTTCATAGTCTTGCAGTCTTTCATGGCTTGAGAAGTCATACCTGAAATTCTTTTTCTGTGTTTGTTTATCTATATTTCTTTTAGAAACTCAAGTTACTTTGTTGCATTTTTAATGGCATAAAGTCTAGGTTGTTACAGGAGCTTATTTAGTTAAACCAGTACCTGTGGGCTTTTTGGGTTTGTTGTTAAGAGATGTCATCACAGATTTAAATTTTACCAGCCTGAGGGGATAGATTGCCTTTCTAAAGAAAACAATTCTTTTTGTAAAGTAATTCACCCTGCAGGAATTTTAAGGCCTGGGGATCTAAATCTGGTTTTGGAACACTTTATAGTTAGCACAAAATTTGAAAAACAGTTTTATAAACTAAGATCCTTCACTCCCACTCAAAAAAAGTAAGATTTAAGTTATTTGCAAGTTTTGATTTCCCCACCCCTAAACAACTAATTTAAGAATTGATCTCCAGGTTGCATCAATTTCCACTGAAGTTCATTTTCCACTATAACTTGGATTTGAATAGGCAATATTGATGTATTGAGACTAAATTACACATTTCTTTCCAGAGACATGGATTAACAAACATAATGTTGTAGCATTTTAAAGGAGTGGAGTGCACAAAAGCCAACACAAGCAGATCTGGTTACCTCTTGCAAGGGCTTTTCCAAATCCTTTCTCTGTGCAGCAGTATGAATGAAATCAAATGATTAAATCAAAGATAAATGCAGGAATGATGGGAGGCCAGTTCTCAGAAACAGATGGATTTTCCAGCCTCTTATGCTCTGTGTGGTGGGATTACCACCAGCAGGTACAGCACAGAGTTTGTCTGCTCAGCTTTCTGCATAGCAAGAAATCTCATCACATCTATAGCTCCCAGTGCACTGCTTGAAGAAAAGGGATGTAGGAATGTTGTTTTCTTTAGACCACTACTTATCTACTAATCAGAAAAACAGTGATTTTTAAACAATTATATGACTGAAACACTTTCCTAAAGAAACTTTTTAATGATTGCACATACACAAAATAGTAAAAAATCAGTGGTATTTACTGAACTAAATGATATGGAGCTATGTAAGATGTGTCTAATTCTTGACAGACTGTTTCTGTCACATAATAGACTTGTCTGTTTTCAAGAAAATCTTATAGATTCAATCTTTTTGCAGTTGAATTAAATGTGAGATGTGTTTTGCTGGCTGCTGTTGTCTGGGATCAACTTTTCTGCATGGTGTTGGCACAGCTAACATTGTTATCTTAATGTCCACTCACAACTTCATTGAGGGTTTGGCTGCTGAACAAAGCAATGATGCTTTTGAGATAGTTTGGTTAAGAAGATTCTCATTGTTCAATTATAATCTATAAGGAAAATACCTAAGGTTACACGTGTGTAAATAAGTTTATACATGGGCAACACCATACACCCTCTATGCTGTCTATAGGTTTCAGTTGGTATTAAAATGATGGTTGAACCCAATCTTTACAGAAAGTTGCAGATAATCACTTTCTTTTTTTATTTAGTTGCAAATTAAATCCTTAGTGATGTAGCACCTAGAAATTCCCTAGTTGTGCCCTTTGATATTTCTATAAGAACAGCCAAAACCATTCAGCAAAGACTACATTTTATTGTAAAAATACTCAAAACATTCAGAAGTATTTTCAGAGTTCTGCAGTTTCTTTACCCACTGTCACCAAGAATGCATTTTGCTGATATATTATGTTCATGTATTTAATTCTGTTGGTCAAATTTCATTATGTCTTGAAGTGTAAGTTAACTTGATTGATTCAAATTGACTTATTATATCCAAGTTCCTATCCAAGCCTTGCAACAGTTGTTAGCAGATGCAGAGAATCTTTTGCCCTTGCTCTACTGCATAGCATATGTCTGCATTTCAGATGATGTTTCTCTAGTCCTATGTGAGAAAACAAACTATCATTTCTCACTGAACTAGATCCATGTCTCTGAATTATCAGTACTTAGCAGCCTTGTGATATCTGATAATTTACATGTAATGTGTGAAACTGGGTGTGTGAGTTTGATTGTGAATATATAAAAGAATCATTCTGACTGAATTTTAAGTCCTTTGTATAACCTTGACACCAGTTTACACCTATCAGCTTATAAGACTTCTATTACTAAAATTAAACATAAATTTATATCTACTGCTTCTATATCACTTTATTTCTTTTAAGTAGCATAAAAGTAACTTCTGACTGTTTCTGTTGGCAGAAGTTTGAGTTGCAAATTGCTATTAAGAAAAAGAGAGAAGGGCCATAGATTTTGCAAACTCACATGCAGCAGGTTCTACAGTGAAAAATTCTGAAAGGCACAAGGAAAGAGCAATATGTGATTTTAATTTTAGGATAAAAATTGAAACAATTGCATTTTTGCAAAAACAACCCAATCATTTTCAGCTGTGTGAGCTAGTGAAACATCAGGGATTTTTAAGATGCTGCTTTCAAAAAGAGGTTAGAAAGCAATCTCTTGTAAAATGCATTTAATCTCCTGAGTTTGAGTATAGTCCCTGTGTGCCCACCTGAAATAGCATTCAGCAGAATCCTGCAAACTTCAAACAATTATTTTCCTAAACCCAGACCTTAAGGTAGGCCTTCATTAAGAATAAAAAGCTGTTGAATATGGAGCAGAATCAGAACTATGAAACTAAATAAGACACGATTCCTAAAATAAAAGCCATTTCAGGCTTTAAATGAAACCTTATTTTATTCTGGTGGAGGCTATTCAGAGAATTTCTGGTGATTAAAAGGCATTCAGCCATGAATGGAAGGAATGTATTCAAGCCTCAATATATTTTATTGCCAGGCTTCTAAAAACCCTGAATCCCAACCAGAATGGTGAATGACAGCATTCTCTGTGCTTTGTTAGAGAGAGAGGCAAGGCAGAGCACCACAGCCTTTGTCATATGGATCCCACTCTGATGTCAGTGAATATAGTGTGCATGTACACATATAACCTGGTTTTTTTTAAGTTGAACCATCAAATGAAGCCCAGTTTTAGCATTAAATATCTAGTCTGTTTGAGACTGTTTGATGGAAAATATGCATAACTTTAGTGATGAAAATAAAGTCACAAGCTCCTGTCCATGAAAGGAACATGGATCTCTCTATTATCTCCCTTCTTGAGATAACAAAAACAAAAAAAAAAAAAACACCAAAAAAAAAAAAAAAAAAGTAACAACACTAAAAATGTGTTTTCTGACTGAACAGAAGCAAATAATTTTACATGTGACTATTGGAGAATCTCCAGGTATTTTACTGAAGATGTTGATGGTCTGCATCATTCAGGTACTGTCAGAGGAACAGAAATGTCCTCTTCTGGGAATGTGTTGTTGAAATATATCTGTCACTGGATGCCATCTGGTCCATTACAAAACAAACCATGCTGCATTTCAGGGGTTCCTATTCCTAGTTCCTCCTAAGAACAGAGTTGCTGACAGAATGGGACAATATGCAGGAGGGAAGGAAAGTATTGGAAGCAAAGATTATTCCAGGATACATTTCTTGCTTTGTAGTTCCCTGGGTTACATCACTCTGAAATATAGCCTGTCTGATATCTGGAATCCACTGGCAACAAAAACCATGTTCTCACAGTGTCTTCTGCCTTAGACAAAGTTCAATTTCTGTTGTAAAACAAGAGAAGAATTTGCTAGGTGATGTTGGGAATCTCCCATGAATGCACTCCCCATGTTAGGGCCAGCAACATTTGTGGTCCTTGTAACCTGTGAAATTAAGCAGCTGCTTTTTCAAAGATTTTCCAGTGGGGAATGGGCAGGGTATGGCATCATGGTCTTTCCAACCCTGGGCTACACCACTGACTGTGGATATTGGTAACATCTTAGTTAGTGGATGCTGATAGCATGGCTGAGTGCTGATGGAATTGTTTTCTGTGAGAAAGTACATTTTATCTGAAACCCAGAAACTTAGAAAAATAAACATTTATTTTAGTTTCCAATTACTGTAGGTATTAAAAGAGGGAACACGATTTTCTTGGAATTAAAATGTGTAGAGTAATGAACCAAACATAAATAAAATAAGTTGCTTTGGCAAAAGCAGAACTTTAACTGAAGTTGAAATGATCTTAATATTCTTTCTGTAATAATTTATTTCTGGTCAGAATTAGGAAAAAAAATATAACAAATCTCTTTGGGCAGAATTTGTTCTGTATTCAACTGTATTCCACAATAGATCTGAAAGTTCAGATTTTCTTTTCCTGTTTTGATCACAAGTCTCTTGCCAGTTAAAGAGGCATCAGGGCTCCCTAGAGGATGACCAGAGTTGGAGAAGAGTTTTCTGCATGACTGGAAGCCAGACCTCACCCAGTCATTGTGAGCAGGGAGCAGCCTGCTCTGGTGGAAGGGATCCCTGTCCATGGCATGGGGGATGCAGCCAGAGGGTCCTTTCAGCTCAAACCATTCTATGATTCTATGGTATTGTATAAGAAGAAACTTGGCTTCCTCAGGGTCTCTCTGAAGTGACCAGACTGAGAGTTTAGGCCTTCAGAGTGCTAAGATATCTGAAGAACAATGTTGTTTATGAGCAGTATGATAAACCAGAGATCATCACAGCAACCAACACATCACAGTTAGGGCTGACTGGTTTGTTTATCAGCCTCACCATAATAGGTCTGTCATTATTTCTTTCACTACCAAACATCCATATTATGATTTTCTGACAGTATCTAGAACTGGACTTTGTGTTCCAGTTAATAATTTCTAGCTTTCTGCATTCATTAGACAGCAGTGGCATAATAAGTAATGTGTATGTATATATATATACATACATATATAAAAACCTGCTGAGTTATGGTAATTGATATTTTGTAGTAGATACAACTCTGCTAATATATCAAACCACAGCATATGAACAATGTCATTGTCTCCCCTGGGTTTTACATGAAATTTTGTATAGATGAGACATATGATTTTATTATACCATGATGTACTGTACTCTCATTTCTTCTACTGTTGCATATGCAACTCAAAACCCTTCTTAATATACTTTCCAAGGGAACTTTTCCTTTGTTTTCTATTCACAGCCTTTGTTCATACCATCTTTATTTCTAATGACAGCTTTACACATAATTTATACACTTAAGTAGATGTGGAGAATTACAGTATCAGATCAATATCTGGAACTAAATTCATTATTTGTATGCCCCCCGAAAATAAATTTAAAATGGAGAAATATCTGAAGAAAACAGATCTTTTGCCACATTTCTACTTTTTCAAGTCTATAAAGTTCATGAAATAAGGTATTTTGAGACAAATTCTGAGGTGTAGATGTAAAATCAGTTATTTCATGTGCTTATATATCATATTTTCCTGACAAGAAACTGGGTATTTTTGTGATGAGGTTTCATTATGTCGTTGTTGAGCAAATAATATCAATTCTTGTGCCTGCATTCCAGCAGCATACTGGTGCACCAGATATTTAATAGGTAGTGCTACTACTGCTTGGCAAATGAAGCTCTGTCTGATAGAATTTCAATTTTGGTAAAAAGTTATCAAAGAGTAGTAAATCTTCTGCTATGAAAGTGAAAATATTTAAAGGTGGCTAATATTATTACTGCTGTATAGAAAATCCAGTTTCTAAACTCTTTATTTTCTTGTGTCTATGGGATGTGACAGGAGAAGGTGATGACTGCTGTTAAAGGGAGACATCAGCTACAGTGCTGTTCATAAATGTAGTTTGTTCAGTAATAATGTCTTATCTCTCTGCTTTCTCCCTTCTTCAAAGGGCAGCTTCTTCAGGACTTTCTGATTTTCAAATTTCTTTATTCTTTAAAGTATTGACATGATGTCAAAGAGGGCCTGTATCACCACTCTGACAGACAGAGTATTTCAGGGGGGCTTGCTTACTCAAAAGCAAGGAATGCCAAAGGGATCTTCAAGATAGCTAAAAGTACAAGCTCAGCCTGATTGTGGGCTTAAACATTTTAAATAATGCTGTTTTGAAACTTATTCCTATGAAAATTTTAGCTGTAAACCCGGGCTACAATAATTAAAAATGCATGAGAACCTCCAGTTAGCTTTCTCCCTCAGTTTATTTCTTTGCTTTGCTGTTTGTTGGAGTATTTATGTTAGAACTTCATTATGTCATTACTTTGCCAAAGCTGCTGGTTCAAACTGCATTATGAGTTTGTTCTACTGTGTATCCATGCCTGATGTGCTGATGTACATTGGCCCACACCAGATGCTCATTGTTGTTGGAGATGTACTTAGCTCTCAAACAAAAATGCCACAATTTGCAAACCTGAGCATCTATTCAATAACCATAATAAATGATTTACACAGATGACATAATCCATTTGAGTAAGCTATTGCTTAATTTCATAGGATTTTTTATTTGTCTAGTAAAACTAGTTTTCAAAAATTTTTACTATATTATTTCATTTTTGAATTTCCTACACAAATACCTGCTTAAAGGTAAAGTTTACCTTTAATTTTGGCTTCTTCATTTTTTTTTGGAAGGAAGTGTTAAAAAAATTGTTTTGTTAATTATAATGAACTAAGATTATACATCACATTCACACTTTCTTTATTTCCCAAAATGTGTCAATATATAATATTGCAATCTATTTTCTCTATATGACATGTACAACAGCAATACTTGACAGGGAAGAATTTGCACACTCAAATAACTTTCTGTCAATGACTTGCAGCAGCACCAGGAGAGTGATTCCCAGGATGTAGTTTGGGCACAGGGGGCTGTCTGGTTATGTTGGCAGGGCAGAGGGCTGTTCATGCTAGCTGGGCTCTGCTGAGGCTGGTGCTGGACACACTCAGGTCACATTCAGCAGGATGTTCATGGTCTGGGGCTCATTCTTGCTGACTGCTGCAGTGGCACTTAGCACAGACATTTGGGGCTGACCAGCACATGCCCTCTGAGGTTTGTGTTGCAATTTCTATAATTATCCTGTGCACTAAGGCAAAGGCACAATGTCTGAACACCCTGCTTTGAATTGCTTTGTCAGCTGTTTGGGAAGGACAACCATTTTAGGACCTGCCACAGCCATGGCAAAATCTTCCCTGCTATGATCAGAACAAGCTTTATGGCTCCACAGAAACAAGAAAAAATATTGAGCCCAAAACATTGAATGAACAACTAGTTGCATGCATAAAACATGAACTTACAACAAAACTTCTCCTTAGTTCTTCCAACATTTTACAAAGCTTCTAAAGCCACCTTGCAGGTTTTGTTATTTGCTCAAGGGACAGCATGCTCTGAAGAGTTCTTTTCTCTTTTTCCTTTCCTGTGTGACAACTATTACATCTATCTAGAAAAATTGCTTAGAAGAGGTTGTTTCCTCTGATGCAGCTCCTCTCCTGATGCAGCTGTCCATCATTCCCTGTGACTGGGTAATGGGAGGTCACCTGAGACTGGATGACTCTGTCACTTCCACTACTTCTCTAAAATTACTTGAGCATTATTCCTATTGTGTATTTATTACATTTCATTAGAATATTTTTGCCTTAAGGTTTCAGTCTTCCCTCTTTTGCTTACAGCTTTATCAGCCCAAGTGATATGCATTTTTTATGAGCTCTGTGTTATGAGAAATAATGCATAATGTATAATATAAAACCTTCTAGGATCTGTGTTTAACTCCCTACAAGTTTTGTATGCTGTCTATATATAACAAAATGTTATTAAACATTCTTCAGTGAAGGAAATGGAAAAAAAAAATACACTTCCTATTTGACAATTTGAAGGAATTTTGCCACCAAAAAAATTTAATATGATCTCACAATTTGTGAAATTAATCCATTCATAAGTAACTGTGCCTATTCACTTTAGTGACCTACTGCAAAGCAAGACCACTCTGCAATTATGTTGCAATTACATCTTAATTACATAGATATAACAACATCTGAATTTTACTTATACTGTCTTTTTTTTTCAAATTATAGTAATTAACCTTACAAGTTCTAGGTTTTACCTTGCATAACAATAACACACATGACCTTGTTAAGTTCAATTTTTCTGCTTTTTGCTTCTTAAAAAAAATTTTACATAAAATGCTGACATAGGATCATTCACTAGCCAATTTAAATTGAGAGTTCTTTCAAGACAGTTCGTAAACAATGCCTGACTGGAAAAAATATATAATAGATGTTGATTTATTTCTAATTTAAGTTTGGCCATAAAATATTAAGACTTCAGATCTTGTGTTAAGAAGATTTCCATTGCAGACTTTTTCTCTTTCTTGGATTAAAAACTAAGGTTTACCTTCATCTTTCCTAACTCTAGATATCTAAGATGGATAAATTCTATTTCCTTTTTCATTTTCTGTAGAGGGAACAACTTGAGTAGCTTGAAGTGCACCATTCAGAGGTGGTCTTTCAGTGTCCACTGACTTCCTAAGTTGGTGAATGACAAAGTTTTTCCATCTGCATCTGCTTCTGTATGGTTCTCCTTGATAGCTGTCAGCACCCATGAGCCAAATAGTCTAACAAAAGTGCACAAGAAATATAAATGTGCAAGGATGGTGAAGTAGCACTGACTCTTCAAAGTCCCAGTGCATGCTGTCTATGTCTTAGAATTTAAAACTGATAATGACATAGATATTTATTACTTTATTATTAATATGAAACATAGCTATTCAAAAGGATGAGATTAAAATGGTTTTGAAAACATTCTTTGTTTTCAGATCTGTAGGCACAAGGAAAAGGGAAGTCTAATGTCCTGTTATCAGAAAGATTCATGCTTATGTTTCTTGTAGTTATTCCACAAAATCACTAAATTCTAGAAAACATAAAACAACTAAGAAGTGTTTCCAGCCAAACTCAGAGATTAAAGGTGCATCAAATGAAACACAGGCACAGGAGAGGAGTTGAAAGTGAAGTAATCCAGATTAATGTGCTGAGCAGCATTCTCAGAATGTCTCACCTAAATGTTACCTTCATTATTATCACAACCAGACTCCCAGCAGATATTTTTAAGTCACGTTTTGTGCTTTGTTGTCATGGATTTTCTTTTCTAAAAGCAGCTTAAGGTCCCTCTGCTAAGAACACCCTAAACTGGACTCCAGCAGAACTACACTATATCTCTAAAGGAAGGCAGTGGATGGGGTGTCAGATGTAAGAGGTTTTAAACCTGCATGTTGCCAGGAGCATCTGAAAGTCTAATCATGACGTGTACATCCTTTCATTTCATGAGTCTATTTGTTCACACCTAATCAATGATGTAATTTTAAATAATCAGATTAGGACATTTTGCCTCAGGAACAGACAGCAATTCAAAGAATTGCAGATACAGTAATACCAGCAACAAGGATCAGTGATTTCCTATTCCTCATTATGACAAAATTCAATTTGAAATTACCATATTTTGTCATAAAAGAAGGAAATTAAAAAATCCTGATATGTGAGTTTCACATCCATACATCTACTGTGTTACCAAGAAAGCAAACAAAACAAAAGAAAAACAACAACAGCAAAACTAAGCCAAAAAAACCCAGTAATTTTATGAAGATGCAGAAGAGAACTGCATTGTGTATTTTTGTTATAGGAGCACATTAGTTACATATTTTAGATATCTGTATACGCTCCTGTTTTCTCAATGCCCATCACATTGTTAGCTAAGCATGAAATAATGTCATAACAGAAACAAATGTTTGTTCTTAAACCTTTATTCACCCATATCAATATATCTGAGTTTTCCTGTGGAGAAAAGTACACTGAAGAATAAATGGCTTCATGCATTAATTTTTTTCTTTCTCCTTGAATTTCAATTTAATAGATATATCTTTTTCTTCTGGGGTAAGCACATGGGATCTGACTAAAAATATTTTTATTTCACTGTTCACTGGAAATGCCAGTGATTATTCCTGCATGCATTACAAACATTTGGAATTATTATGTTTATTGCATGTAACTAAACTGGTGGTATAGCCTTTTAAATACATCAAAACTATGTTTATGTTAAGAAGGAAAAGGGGCTGCCTAACTGACAAAAATATCTTGGTATAAATTGTTTATTAATAAATTTAAGCTGGTAATTAAAAGGTGATGTTTAACCTTTAGAAGGGTGAGGTTCCAAAGCTGTAGTGTCATCACTGGGTGAAATTAAATCAAGTTCAATTTATTTCTGAAAAACATCAGAAACAGGTTGTGCTTTTGATGGTGGGAGGATGAAGTCAGTGAGCCAGGAGCTGTCCTCTCCCTTTGGGGTCTCAGCAAGGTCAAAAGGGACACACTTTTGCACTAGAAGCAAGAAGCTATAATTCAGGAAAATAGCCAATGGTTTACCTCTGACTACAAAAAATGTTGTAGTAAAGATGGTTCATGAGAAGTATGCTGGATACATCTAAATCTGCCAACTGAAGTAAATATATTGGTGCAAGGGGAGAAAATGCTGATGGAGGAACAACAACCTGATTAGCTCAACCACACCAGGAAAGGAGCAATTCAGGGAGGGAGTTTTTTGTTTCAGCTTTATAATTTTCTCTTCTTCAGGGTAAATTCCCTTAAGTTTCTTGTTTTGTTAGCATTTCATATCTAACTTGCCTCTTCAATATAAAATACAAAGCCACCAACATTCTTCTCCTGTGTTCTTGTGCACAGTGGTTTTAGAAACAGGTGCAGTCCTGAAGAAAAAGGACAAACTTGCATTAAGCTTTGGCAAAGTCACCCTCCCTGTGGTTACTGCTCTTGCAGCATAAGATGAAGAGTGCACTGACACATATTTTCATTTATTCAGGGCTATTTTTAGTGAACTTGCTGCAATCTGAAGTCAAACAATACAAATTTTTGTATCTACACATTCACAGGTTTCCTATATGCTTAAATGTTTGAAAGGTGTAATTAGGGAATATCACTAAGTTTGCAGTTCAGATATCCTTGTCTTCTGATCCAGCATAACAGGAAGGAGTGAGTGTAAAAATGGTCATTTTGTAATATCTGTCACTGCCATAGCCAAATGTATCAGATCACAGTAAATTTGCCCATCAGTGTGCACATAGTAAATTACTTCCCTTCACAGACCATTGTGCATTTCCTGTAAGTATCCCTGGAAAACATTTCCTAGCTATAGGTTTTGAATTAATCAATCAACTTTTGTTTTTATGGCACCATTCTGGAAAATCCACTCACAGCACTTTCAGTAATAGAGATAAGAAAAACAAATCCATACTCCCCATTTAAGTCCAAAGCATCTATCTTCTGACTATGTTCACTTAAGGCATTTCAACTTTATAATACCTACAGCTTTATACTTTTAGGAACTCTTTAAAGACACAGAAGACAATAAAAGTATCTGAGTCACAAAAAAGAATGTTGAGTCAACCAGAGCTTTGATTTGACTCTACAAATTATGTCTTAATTCAATAATTTGGGAAAATTAGGAAAGGGCAGCTGTGGGATTATTCAGTTACCCATAGATATTGACAATGTGGGTGACAGCAGCTGAGCTAGGATCCTTTCAAAATTATGAGCAATAAAAAGGTCTCTTATGGCTCCAATCAACTCAACTGTTCAGGACCTGACGACTCTTGGCCTTCAAATGTCTGTTTCTCTCTTTCAACCATCAAGGGTGTTGAGCATGATTAGCTCTGGTGCAGACATCTACAGAAACCTCACCTACTATGTTTACTACATGGGTTTTGGCATGAACTGTAGCCTGACATCATAGTGAAGCTTCAGTTTAGCAGTGAAAGAGGACAGAAATCTAATAAAAAACCCAGAAAATCCCACATCAGACTTGTGTAACAAGATATTATTGGCATGACCTCATGTATTTAATAGTAGTGTGCAATGATATTAAGAGTTTTGGAAGAAAATAATGCCATGAAATGCTGAACCAAAAAATGTATCCACCAACTTAGATAAGATTTTGTCATTTTTCAGAAGAACTAAAATTCAATACAATTATTATTTCCAAATATAAATAAGCTGGAAATGTACATGAAGTCCGTGGAGGTGCCTAAATGCATTCAAAAGCTAGTTTCTCAGTAAAATAAGGCAATACATGGATGGAATGTAAATTAAATGCCAGGTTTTATCAGATGGTTCATTGACCCCTATTCCCACAAGTCATCCAGAGAAAATTATTAAGACCTGGAGAACAGAGGTAGAGCCAACTCAGACATACAAGTGGGCAGCTACAGAAATATGCAGAAGGGTAAAATGAAGGAATTTTTCATGTGTGCAATACTCAAAGAAAGCAACATTTTGGGATCCAACTTGGAGTTCAAATCCCTGGAGAACTGGAGAGGAAGACCTCTGAACTGTAAAGTGAATTTTCTGCTTCTGTTCATCTCACTGCCTCCCTGGCTGTTTTGCAAAACTTGTTCCTGTCCTGAGTTGTGTCTAATTTGTTCTCCAAGCACCATACCCCTCGTTATTTTGTGTTCACTGTATTTTATTTTGCTAGCTTCCCTTGTGCCAATTCATTTGGGGAGGGGGGCAATGACCCATCAGCCTTTCCTCTGTGTGTGTGCACATTTACAGAGGAGAGTTCAGTAGCTTCATACACGTGAAACATATGTTTTAGCAGGTAAAATTATGTACTACACAACAAGTATCTCTACTCTGAATGTAATTTAAAAGTGTTTTTTATTAGTGAAAAATAAGATAATTACAAGGTCACTTATCTCTTGCTGTCAGGATGCACTTACATCTTTATTTACACATTTGCTGACGAGCTCTTTCTTCCCTGGCAGGCTCAAAACTTACTCCTTTCATCTGTTTTCAAGGTAAATGCAAGTCCTAAACACAAACAAAGGTCTGTTGAAACAGCTGTTCTCTCAGACCATGCTCTCCTGACCTGAATTTGCCCATTCAGTAACAATGAGCTTCCAGTCATGTAACTGTACCTAAAAAATTCATCACCTAGTGTTATCAGTTAAGCTACCTATGGTCTTTTAACAATACAGGGATTTTCCAGCTGTGAAAGCTGCTGTCCTTTCTTTGTGACAAGTAGCACACACCGAAGGTGGATGTGTCTCTGTAATTTCTTCTTCCCTGGGCTGGCTCTAGGGCATCAATGATAGAGCAATTAGAGGCTGTTAATCCTCTATGCTGAGCAGTCCTTCCCAAAACCCCAAAAACCAAAGTCCAGCCAGTCATACCCAAAGAGAAGAAGGCAAGTTCCTCCCTGCCCCTCATGGAGTCTGGGAACCTTAGTTGCAAAATCCTACCTTTTCACTTCCTCCAGCATTCCACAGTATGTTGGTTTCTCTCATCATTTCCCTGTGAGTATTCCTTTAATTGGAGCAACGAGTAAGGATAATGGCAGGTTGGTGACAGAGGCAGCAAAGAAGATTATAATGTGAGCAAAATTCATTCTAGTTCCATCAGAAAGCCAGCAAACTCTTTGTGTGGCTGCCATAAGAACTACATTGAAGACTCCTAGAAAGGCTAAAGAAATGGCTTGACTCAGGAAAATAAAATAAGGCCTTCAGAGCCCAATAAACTGTAAAATTTGCTTTCAGTCACTTATATGCATTTTCAGAAACCCCAATGTGTTTCCACTTATTATGTGGGAAAAAAAGGATTTCAAAGATGCCAGTATTTTAGTATGTGTGCAGAAACCACCAAATACCTGCAGAGATTTAAGCCCCTGTAGTTACCCTGTCACAATGAAGAAATAACCCATTTACTTTTGACCAGAGCTCACCAAATGCTGCTCTATGCATCCCATTTTCAGCTGGACAGAGAAGAAGAAATATACTGGAAGATCACTCACCAATTACTATCATGGGTGAGACAGACTGGACCTTGGAAAATTTATGTATTGCAAATTGAATCAGGGAAGGCAAGAAAAACAACCAAAACTGAAAACAGTTCCCCCCCACCTGTCCCTTCTTCCTCCCACCATTAACAATTTTCTCTCTGTCCTCCCCCAGCAATGCAGGAGGATGGGGAGGGGGAGCTGTGGTCAGTTCATCACACACTGTCTCTGATAGTTCTTCCTCATCAGGGGGTATCTTCTCACATTATTCCCCTGCTCCAGAGTGAGGTCCTGCTCACACAGGATGATTCTCTACAGTCTTCTCCATCATGGGATTCTTCCCATGGGCTACAGTTCCTCATTAACTGCTCCAACATGGAGCTCCCCTTGTGGGGAGCAGTACTTCAGGAACAAAAGGCTCTAGGATGGGTCTCCTTCAGGGTCACAGGTCCTGCCATCAAACCTTAGCATCTCTCCAGTGAAGAGAAGCCAGGAGGGCATCAGGAGCCTGCTCCAGTGCTGTGTTCCCACAGGGTCCAGCCTCCCTCAGGCTCCCCCTGCTCTGGCATGGGGTCCTCCAGGGGCTGCAGGTGGATCTCTGCTTTACTGTGGCTCTCCATGGGCTGCAAGTCTCACCATGGTGTGCTCTACAGGCTGAAGAGCAATCTCTGCTCCAATGCCTGGAGAATTTCCTCCTCCTCCTTCTGCACTGACCTTCAGGTCTGCAGAACCGTTTCTCTCACATATTCCCATTCCTCTCTGGCTGAGTTTTTGTCCAATTTCTTATCCACTTTTCTTCCTCTTCTTAAATATATTATCCCACAGGTGCTACCATCATTGCTATGGGCTCAGCCTTGGCTAGAAGTGGGTCCACCTTTGGTTCTGGATGTCATTTTCTCTGTTTCACATGGGGAAGCTTCTAACAACTTCTCACAGAAGTGAACACCTGTAACTCCCCAGCCAGCAAAACCTTGCCACACAAACCAGACAGAGTAATATAAAAGGTATGACAGCATTATTGTGTAGCAAAATAACTTGTCATTTCAAGTGCATTCTATTGACAGAAGAGAATTTTGGGTTAATTACCTGATTTCTCAAAGCTCTTAGCTATCCACTTTCCAGCCAGTAAGTATTGAACATTTGGTGATCTCTGATTTCTTATGGACTTCTTCTGCCATGCTGTTTGCTGGCCACTTACTGATGATTGTCCTGGGAATGCCCTGACTTTCAGAACAGCAGTGTGTCTTCTACTGCTCAAGGTTTTCAATAAATTTAACAGATCTAGCAAGATAAACTTTGTTTATCAGAAAAACCTTGTTTATCAGGCACAGGGAAAAAGAGGACATCATCAAATTTTCAGTGGGGCATTTAATAGTTGGCTTGCCTTGAAATGAGCTTCCATTTCATACCTCTAGCCTTCACCTCATAGAAAACTCATCAGTGAAATGCTCCATAGTACCTCAGTAGTACTTTGGTGTTTGAGCAGTCTTTATTCTTACAGAGATAACAAAAGCCTTGTTCAGGGACTGCTCATCAATGAAACATCAGTTCTTTGACAACTGTTCTACATATATTGTAAATAAATCTCAATGTCTTAGAATTATAGAGTCACAAAACAAAGTTGAAAAAGACCTCTAAGATAGAGTTCAACCATTAACCCAGCACTGTCAAATCCACGACTAAGCCACATCTCCTAAGCATCATACAGGTTTTCTGACATATCCAGGGGCAGTGGCTGCACCACTTCTCTGGGCAGCATGTTACAGTGCTTGACCATCCTTTCAGAAGAGATTTTTTTTCCTAACATCCAATTTAAACTTCCCCTGGTGAAACTTGAGAGCATTTCCTGTTGACCTATCACTCATTATATGTGAGAAGACACTGACCCACACCTGGCTACAACCTTCCTCCAGGTAGTTGTACAGAGCAATAATGTAAATCCTGAGACAGCTTTTCTCCAAAATATACAACCCCTGTTCCCTAGAGTAATCCTTACAAGTGCAGGGAATAGTCTTATCTATAAAATATGTGTGTGCACATACATGATGCTGAAAACATGTTCATCTTCAGGTAAGAGAAAGGACCATGGGAATTATCTCAATTTCCTTTGTTAACCCAGTCCTGGTCTTCTCCAGGAGAAACTGCTCAGCCCTGATGCTCTAACCTTGGTGTAGCTTTATCCTACATGAGGACCCTGTGCCCAAAATTGTACACACCTTTTCCTGCTCCTTCCCATGGGATGCTTTGCTGCCAACAAGGAATGCTATAGTTTCTGGTAATTGAAATCAAGCCCAAAAATTTTAACTATTTAAGCCAATTGTTGCTTAGCTTTTTCGAAGTGTTTAGTATAACATATAAACAATGATCAGAGACTCATTAATAAATAAAAAGGAATAAATAAGAAAGAGGACACTATGGAGGACAGAGAGTAAATAAACAGAAGGATAAGAAGCTTTATACTCTCCTCAGTCTATTGGGATTCATCAGTAGCTCCTGCAGGGTTGATGTAGTTATCTTCAGTCCTTTCCTATTTATCTGGTTATTTGTAATTCCACCAGAAAAACCCCAGAAGTTCCATTTCCAGATTGTACGTGCTGACTTTTGAGGAGGGAGTTTAAAATTCATTACATAAAAACAAATCAAGCTGGCAGAATGCTCAAATATACTGTGCTGCCCAGATTTATAATTGAAAAACCCTCTGCTGCATGAAATGAGTGAAATAGAGCAGCTGAACCAGCAGACAAGCAGGAAACCAGAATTAAACAAATTTGTGTCAATAAATCCCACTTATTTATCAGATACCAGGAATTAATTTTTTCTGTATTTGGCCTCTCTGCCAGATAATGTGAGCAAATATTGGTTGGGATTGGAGGGCAGAGGGCATCCAGGTGGTTTTTTTTAATTATTTATTATTTTTTTTTTCAGATAGAATAGGGCAAAAGCCTGTGTGAAGTTTTGGGAAGAAAAGAAAGACTGAAAGGATGTGTCTGATCATGATTCATAATGCCATGGGCTCAGTTCTCCTTTGGGATGCTCTAAATACTCTGTTTGGGAGCCTGGTTTGCTTTTCAGATATGGACCACCTGATGAAAAGTAGATGTCTGGCTTTGCCTAAACATCACTGTAAACATTGCCAGAGGGTTTTTTTGGGAAAGTATTTACCTGGACATGGAGCACTAGTAATATATCCAATTGTGGCACAGTTTAGCAAAAGTTATAAGTACTAGCTTAGTTTTAATCACATAATTAAAGGCACAGTTTTTTTTCTGTGGAGCAGTTGTGGATTACATATTTAGTATTGTTCTCTCATTAATAAGACCTCTGAAACTCTTGGACTGAGATCTTCCTAAAGTCCCAAAAAAAACCCATCAATAATAAATATGAGGTAAACAGTTGAGCGGTTTGATCCAAACTGGGTGATTATCCTTGATATCTCTGTATGTCATGGTGACAATTTTAGGAAGAGGACTTGAAGCCAGCCTGAAATTGTTAGCCATTTCTCACTGAATTTAGTATTCAATGACTTCTCACAAGCTGAAAGCCAAGCCATGCCAAGACACTATAAACAAGAAGACAATTGCTACAGGTAAGTCTGGCAGTCCATGGAGACTCTTCCAGCCCTTCTACCCTGTTAGTAACATGATTGAACTAATATTTCCTTGGGACCAACCATTAAAATAAATAAAGGATTTTAAAGACTTTAAACTGTGGTTTACAGTTTATTTTGTCCAGACACTTTCCCTGGGATCTTACTAATTTGTAATTTTTGCTCACAATGTCCACCAATTTTTATAACAGTGAGAGTTGAACAAATATCATAAGCTTGGCAACATATTACTAGAGTAGGACAACTCTGAGAGGTGGTTAAAAATATGAAAGAAATCTAATTATAGCCTGTTTCTGAGCCCTTTGGTTCAGTGTAGTAAAAGATGTTGTGAGAACAACCCATGAACGTTATGTCTGTCTACTGAAAGATGCTATTTCAGAAGAAAATTGGACATTAAAAATGTTTATAAGCCTTCAAGTTGAAAATAGTTTTATTTGTCTTTTTGGAATTGATGATACACCAAGTTCTGTGCACTGGAGAATTTTATTTGCTGGTGTTTAGACATCAGAGGTAGCTTTGACATAAATATTTAAATGCCAGAGATAACCACACATAATTCTTTTTTCATTTACCCTGGTCATCTTGCCAGGCAGATGACAAGAGTGAGTACCAGTGCTTCTGTTACCAAGTTGCAATCATTTAATACTGACCATTTTAGAAACAGAAACTCCAAATACCAGTCACGAGGAGAGTCAATATTTTATTCCTCTTGTGAAATAGCAACCTAAGAGGTATGGAAAAACCTCAAGGTCAACTTGGATAAACATCCAAAAGCTCAAAGGCTTATCCAGACCTAAAGAGTCTGCAAAACAAAGCAGAAGCTTTGTGATTTCTGGTGGATGCTCTCCTTAGAAACTTGAAAATTAAAGTTAAATGGATCTTTTAAAATAATTTGGAACCTTCATGTATGTTTGTTCTGAAATTAGGGTTTCCAAGGAGAAAGTTTTCATGCCCATAAATCTTTGTAACAATCCAAATTTGAAAGCTTATCCAAAGATAAAATTTATCTTCTGCTTCCTAGCTGAGTTTCTCAAAGTATACATGTTCAGTGACACTAATCTCAGAAAAGTCTCGAAGCTTTCCACTATTAAAGGGTTAAATTTTGAGACAGAAATGGATGTTGAGGGTGAAAGAAGGAGGGATAAATGTTGGAATTTGTTTAAATCTGGTATTATTTTCCTGCTTCTAAAAGGCTTGTTTAATAACCCAGGAAAATGCAATTTTTCCTCTCTAGATTCAGTCTCACTTAACAAATCTTAGCAGAGGATGGGACCTGAGGAAGTTCCACATTATCATTAACTGTGACTCCCTGGTGCCTTTCTCTTGCTCATCTCTCTACCCAAGTTTTATAAATTATCTGTTTGGGAAATTACTTAATTGCTCACCTCCCAAGAGTTCTTTGAAAACTATTTAATTAGTCTGGAAGGTGTTCTTGAAACTATTAATTTATTTCATTTTATTTATATTATGTCTGATTAATAAGTGCTAGAAGTGCAGACTGTGTTCAAAGTCATTGGAATCATGTTGGGATTTTCTTCTTTCTTACTTTTTTTGTTTTATTTCCATCAGGCTGGCCAAAAAGGGAGACCAGTGACTAAGGAGCTCAGACTTTGGAGGTAGAACCTGTTAATACTTGTCAGTGCCTGCTTCAAGTCCCTAGTCAACCATTTCCATGATTAAATGACAGAACAGATCTATTTCCCAGTTCCAGAGCTAGATGATGATGATGGTAATTTCATTATATTTTCTCCATTGCTTTCAACTTATCCTTTTAATTAAAATGCAAAAGAATGACAGATTCCCCCCTGCTCACTCTGACTTTAGTGAAAGTTCCACATCCCAGGTGGGACTTGAACTCACATTATCACAGAGCAAAAGTTCAAAGCACTAAAAGAGGAGCCATTAAGGTGTCAAGCAAGTAAGCTAGCACTTACCAGGATCAATTTTCCACTTAGGCAGCCCTTGCCCAATTGTGCTAACTCTCACTGAATCTATACCCACTAATGGATCAAAGCTGAGAGGCTAGGAATTCTTAAATCATTAATTCCCAAAGCTCATTAAAACAATATTACAATTGCACCCACTAGCATTGCCATGACAGGTAGGTCTTTACAGGTTTGCTTAATACAAAATGTGGGTTTGGGCTTTGTGTTTTCTTGTTTTCATGGGGGAAAGACTTTTGACCCAGGATGAAAGCTTACCAATCTTAATACTTCAAGCTGACTTGCAGATTGGGTGATCATTATTTATTCAGTAAATTTGCATGAGTGTTCAATGAAATGCTAAGGTACTACAGCAGTAATAAAAGCAAAGACAAGAAAGTGTGATATTCAGTGGCTAAAAGACTTTTTCACATTGTGATATTTTCCATTAAAGTATCAATGTAACTTCTGGATGAAGACAATCACAACTCAGTCATGAATTTGTCCTTCTACTCCCACCCAGACAAGCAAAATCTTCAGAATGCAGGAACATCTTATAGCTTTCCACTTTTAGAAATAATATTAACATTATAAATTTTAAGGAAAACTCTTGGTGAATGGCATGAGGACAATGAAAACAATAACATGGAATTTATCAGTAGAAGACCCCTCTCAATTGTTCTTCTCTCTTCTTTTCATTGCTCAGTTTTAAGAGACAGACCTAATAAAACCACTGTAATCTCCTAAGCCTTAAAATTTGTTAATTGATGCAATTAAGTTGGAACAAAATAAACAATTCAGTGGAGGTACAACAGCAGCATCAGCAGATTTCTAGATAAGGACTGTAAATCTCCTGGCTTTACCTATCCTCTTGAAGCATCTACCACTGACTGAAGTGACAGACTCCCACAGTGCTGCAGGGTTGAGAGGATATTACAACAGAATCTCTCAGATTTTGATGTTTTCTAGCAGCTAAATTGACCCCAAAGGGTCATGTAGAAATGAAGGTGTGTAAACTATACAACCTATATATATAGAATCCATGCTGCACAATAAATAAAGGTAATTTTGCTATTGATCTGGTGTTATTTAAAGATTTGATTGAAAAAAACCCTGGACAAACAACCCTTTTTTTGAAAGATTTTTTTAACTTTGAGATAGAAGGCCCTGTAGTGTGGAAAATCAGTGATTCCAAGAAGAAATCTATACATTAAAGACATTTAGTTTTGTAATAGTTGCATACTTCTAGACCATTAAATGCACAAAATCTCAAATTGCAAAATAGCTGCCCTTCAAAAACTGGGTGCTGAACTAACTTCTGCAGCAAAGCTTCTCTTTGTATATTAAAATACTAGATGCACATTGTTACACATTATAAAATGAATTGCCTTGCCATGAAAAATAGAAAAATCTTGAAAAGAAATTGTAAGAAGCTCTCTGAGCAGAACTACATTACTGAAAATGTCTTTGGAAATAATATGTTAGAGCAAATGTTAGGAAGCCATAGTGATGTTACTCAGTCCTGCATGGATGTGCAGGGGAGACTGTATGATTTAATTATTCACACAATAGTTTAAAACACCCTGATAGGTATGAACTTGATGTTCTGTAAACAACTGGCAAGATAATAGGAGCAGGGTTTGGATCTGCATGCATTAGGATTGAATCTCTCTCTATGCAATAATTCATAACATTCAGAGGTTAACTAAAGACAACCTAACATCTTTCTGTTGTCAAGGTTGAGTTGATTTCTCATTATAAGCCATATTCTAACAATCTCACAAATATAATCAGTTGCAGGGAAGCTGGTAGCAATCAGTACATTTAGGCTGCTTCATGCATTTCATTACAAGGTATTACAGTGGCTGTTTTTTCCTCTGAGGAGCAGTAAGGCCATTATCAATTAACTGTCACATTGGCATTTTTTACATGATCACAGGGGATGCATGTGTCATTTAGTGCTTTGAGAAAAGAATTTGGTTTGCAAGGGAAACCTTTAAGAGTTGCTCAGTTTTTCAGACTCTCTAACATTTTTGTTACCTTACTTATTTTCCTGTAACATTTAATGTCCACCATTCTATTATTCCTTTATATAAAGATGGCAGAGGGTTTTTTTTTTCCTTTTAAGCCAAAAGGCTGCCACTTTCATGACACTCTCCATTTTTCTGATACTACTCATTGTTCTCTTCTTACCTTTTGACATTTTTTCAAAACTGGGTAATAAAAAATGTCAAAGGAAATTTAAATCACAAAATCCACAAAGTTCTCTGTGAAAAGTCAAACTGAGAATCTAGTGGTGGCTGTGTCAATGCATGACATTATTTTCTCTGCAGTAGATGCTGAACTGACAATTGAAAAATATTAGAACTCCATTTAAACCCTCTCTGTATGCCCTATTTGATGTTTATAGGTGATGAGGTATATTGCAGGCAAAATATACTCAAGATGATCCAGGATGAAGTCTTTTTCATGTCCTCATGGATGGCAGTCTGTTTTGGGCTTTTCATGTGCTAAGCAGGAGCTTATTATTTCATCCTCAAGAATATTTGCTCAATTTAGGCATGGACTGAGTGAATGGTTGAAAAAATGCACTGAAATAAACTCACTTTATGAATGACTTTATGGAATTGTAGAGCAGTTGGGGTCAGAAGAAACCCTAAAGTTCATCCAGTTCCAGCCCCCAATCATGGGCAGGGACACCTTCCACTAGACCAGCTTGTTCAGAGCCCCACTCAGCCTGGCCTTGGACACTTCCAGGGATGGGGCAGCCACAGCTTCTCTGGGCCATAAACAGAACAGCACAGACCATCCCAAGTCACTCTGGCTGCTCTTAATATGCACAGCAACATTTTTGATGGCCATTTTACATTATGTGGGCTTGCTGCATTTTATTAAACAACTTCCAGACAAATAGTAATTTAATATTATTATGAAGCAGAATCAGATGATCATATATAAAACAAGACATATTTGTATGTATATCTTAAATGTTATCCTGTCTATCAGCAAGTGTATTTTTTTTTTTCTGTTTTCTGGAAGTGTACTAATAAAACTAGTTTGTTTCAGATAAAGAAGTCTATTATCCTCAAGCTAGAGGGATTTCTTCTTTCTTTTTGTTTCAAGTAATGTCCTAGAGATAATAATCATAAAATTAAGGTCAGTACAGGTAGGTTCACAGAGAAGAGACAGTGGTAGAATCTAATTAAAAAATACATCTGTTGGTCTTTTATCTGTAAAATATTCCTATAACATATACCACAAAGCTTAACAGTGTAATGATAGGAAGATGTGAAGACTGATACAAAATTGGGTCTGAGGTTCACAGATACTACATTGTCTAGTTTTATCATTACTCTTTGCATATTTATAGGCAACTTGACCAACATCCAAGGCACATTTTTGTATGCAAATAGAGAGTATAACAGTCCATATCTGAAAAGATTAATCTCTTTTGCCAGAAATCAGTGTATTAAAGTTTGATTAAATCGTTTCAGATGCAGCTTCTGAAGGTCAGTGCCCCCTTTCCCACTCATATCTAATAAATACAAGACAATGATCACATCATATAACCAAGCAGTCTCAGGATTAAATGTGTCCAATCTTTAAAAAACAGAGATTGTACCAAGATTATTCAATTTATAGTCACAGTGGAAAACTAAGAAAATGAATGTAATTTAAGCCATTGAAAACATCTTAGAAAACTCTATGCTTGTTTTATTAATTGTCAACTGAACCTGAAAAAGTCAATATCAAGGTAATTGGACTCAGACTGAAATGAAAATGTCTGTCACAGGGGTTTATCCTGACTATAAGTTCTGCTAATGGGTCTTTTCTCATATACCTACTGTAATCTCCTGAGCTGTGACTGGTAGAAAAGTTAGGCAAATGTCAAGTTAAGATCAGCAATGATTAGATACTGGATTGTGATAGGAAAACAGTTTGGGTCGAAATTAAAAACTCAAATTTGTTGTCAGTTTGTTCAGCCTGTGTGTGAGAGGCAATTTTTTTCCACAGAATCAAGGACTCAATTAAATTGGAAAAGACCTCTGAGAACAGCAAGTCCAACCTTTGACTGAACACCACCATGGCAACTAGACATGCATCTGTCCAAGGCATGGGCTGCCAGCTTTCCCAGGAGAATGCTCTGAAAAACAGAATCAAAGGCTTTGCTGAAATCCAGGTAGAAAACACCCACAGCCTTTCCCTCATCCACTAGATAGGTCATCTGGCCATAAAAAATAAGGTTGGTCAGGCAGGACCTGCCTTTTCTAAAATCCTGCTGTCTGGACCTGTTCCCTCATGAGGCATCATGCCACAGGAGGATTTTTCCTTGAAAAATTTTAAAAATACAATATTAAAGCTCATCCAAGGCTTGTTAATTCTTAGAACTTTGATGCATTAAGACCTGAATCCTGCCCAAAGATGGGTCTAATACGAGACAGCACAGGTAGAAATTTGACTATTTCAGGATGTAGATAATGAGGGAAAGAAGTCATCTCATGGTTTGTGGAGTCTGTGGTGCTGGGAAGAAGTTTCACCTCATTTACCTGCACAGGTTTTCAGTGTGGGTGCTGAAATGAAATGTCCTTAGTCCTTTGTAGAGGGAAAAATAATCACTGCAGGGCACCATTTATCTAACCTGGTGCAGATGGGCAGAGAGAGATGAATCATGCTGCTAAATTTTCGTTTCTCTAGAGAGACTAAAGAAGGACCTCTGAATAGTTAGCTTGGATGTCAAGTCCTCCATTGTAAATGCCAGATTTAGGTGAGATTACTCTTATCACAGTCTCCATAAATTTTACAACATATAGAACTAGTTTTTCATTGCATTATTATCAGGTAGCTAAATAAAAAATGCCTAGGAAAAAATTTGGATTTCCATAGATTTCATGTTTCTTTTCTTTGTAAGGAAAGCTTTCCATAAGTATGGATTGCTAAAAGCAAACTGTAGAAAACTGTTGCAACTTGAGGGAATATTTAAAATATTTATGATTTAGGTGGCGGATATGTTTCCAACAAAATTGTTTGCATATTTCCAGTGTAGTTGAAAAGGGAAAGCCTAGTAGGGATCATTTTAGCTTTTTATTTATATCACAGTAAGTACTTCAGCAGCCTCCCCAGTGTCTTCCCTTTTCATTTATGTAACATCTGCCTGTAGTTTCTTTCTAAAATTTTGTCATTACAATTTGTTGTCTCAAATGTTCTTTTTATCACATTCTTCCTCTCAATACATTTACACACCACACCTCAAAATATTTCTTCACTGGTTATCTCTTGTCCTTCTGCTCTATTTTTTTTAAAGTTGCTATAATTTGGGTCTTTAAGGTGTATTGTATGACTTCAAAAAGCATTTCAAGGCATGATTTGTCTAAAATATATTCTACCACATGGAACATAATGACAGTACTGTATAATATTACTGTTAATAATTAACTTGTAAGTACTTCTGAGTTTTCTGGATATTTTCAAGCTTGGCAGAACAATATCAGGTTCAGGTTGTTCATTGATTACTTTTCTTATAGGAACAGGAAAAGATTCACAGGAGACTAATAAGCTCTGTTTTCTAGAGAGGTTTTATAATTTATCATTTAATACCTTTCAAGAGACGAAAGGCTTCATTTTTATATGATTACATGTAAGCATCTTCTCTTGAAGGTGTTGGATACAAGAGTGGTAAGATTTGCCAAAATTCTTAGCTACCAAACAGATCAAGTCCTGTGCCTTAGCTAGTAGGTGTGGTAAACTGACATTCAGAGGATGGAGGGCAAGTGGCAATGCAAAACCTGAAGTCAATTTTTGAGATGCTTTATGACCAAACTTAAGGATGAACACACCTAAACTAGGCACCCTCTCCTTCCTGTATTTCTACCATTTTAATCTGTAAATTTAAATTCCTTCTAGTAGCCTGAGGCTGACTTGGGCTGACATTTGCACCCCCTGTGAATGAATTCCCTGGAAGGGTTCCAAGACTGAACAGACCATGCATGGTAGGAGGAAGCCCCAGATGCAAAGCTGACCTGAGGCACTCATCCCACTCAGTGCATTTAGCAAGGAAATAACTGAGGAATGGGGTATCTGAATAGAGGCAGCACTTTGAGAATCTCACCATATCTCTGCCAGAAGCAGACTGCCACACTGAGCACTGTGCCAGCTCTCCACACACACAGTGCTATTTCACATGTCTTTGAAGGGTTCTGCACAAGGTCTGAGGAGCCAGAGAAGCACAGATAGAGAGCTTCTCACTTCTTCAGGGGAGAAACAACAGCTGAGTGCCATGCAAAGTGTGCTAGCTTGGCATATAGTAGGATAGTAGAAAACACAGAATCTGCCAAAAGGATACAGGAAACAACACACAATGCATAATGTCTTTTTTGTCCGTACATCTCGTATGTTAGGAGATCAAGTACTACAATTCTAATTCAACTAAAATAATATTATCTTATACATCATCTCAGTTTAGATTATTGCTTTCTGTCAGTATCTAAAGCATAGAACTGATATTATTTTAGTGATTGGCAGTACTGTGCTACAGCCTCCCTCAGCAAACCTCAGTACACTGCCTGTATGCAGCTTAATAGCTGACAACATCAGAAAGACCTGGCTGTATCTTTGATGGAAAAACCTGAAAAACAGTCCAGTGATGGTAGAATAAGAGGTGATAAAAAAGGATATTATATTTTTGCTGTTGTTTTTCCCCTTAAAAAGTTCTGAGGAGAATGTATTTAACTTTTGCCTTTCAATGACCTTTATATTTGTTCTCAATCTATTTTTAGTAATTAAACAAACACATGGAAATTAAGGGAAGGAGGAAGATGAGTGAAATTTAGTAAAAAAGGAAGCAAAGTATGATAATGCACAGAAATAATAAATAATAATAAATAATGGATAGCAGAAGATATGTCACCCTAGTGAGTGTTCCTCCATTGTAGATTCTTTGATTATTAGGTTGAGCTTATCCAACTCTAAGTAGAAGCATTAGAAAGGGATCTCTACTTCTTCATGGTTCCATGAAATTTAAAGGAAATTAGTATTTTTTTTTAAATGTGTCTTTATAGTTGTTGAACTCACTTTGAAATCATGTTATTACAATTTAAAGAATTGGCAGACAGTCGTGCAGACATGCAGACACATAGACAAGCAAACATAGGCACATACATACCCCATTAGCATGAACTTATGGAATCAGGCTAAAAAAACAGCTGATGTGAAACAGGTTAAGGTTGCTTTGCTGATGTAAACCTGTTCTAATGATGAACAGTTAATTATTTGCAATCAGAAATGTGCATGAAAATGCACAAAAATCACAGTGTAGTGAGAGCCTTGGTGGTTTTTTTCCTCTTTCTTTTTTCTTTTTATTTTTTCCCTGGAAAAAAACTTTTATGTTGAATACATGATTATAGGAGGTTTGAAAGAAAAGATCTAAACCAGAAGATTTTCCCTTATCTGTTGAGAAATAAAAGACACATAAAAGAACTGTAATGCCAGAGAATCAATTGAATTGAGCTCATAGATAGTGCTGTAGGCCTAATAGCAGGGGACTGCAAGAGACCAACATGACAGGAAAGGCAGGAGAAAGAAATACCATATGATTAGATAAGGGAGACAGGTAAGATTTGGATTATGTGTGATTTTAGTCTCCCTAATAATTATGGAGAAACCTTTGAGATACTGGCTGATGACATGTGGCATGACAGGCATAACAAATTAATATTTTCTGAAGCACTACATCAAGAGCTCTGCTAAAAATAATTTAGTTCTAGATCTGTTGCTATTCCGTCTCCAAGATATTAATAGGCAAATATGAACTAATAATCTATTTTATATAGTGTAAAAAATGTATAGTATGGGATATTTCCTGAAAACTGTTACCAGAATCTCAGTAGACTCTGAATGATAAATAATATTTTAGGAAATAATTACATGGGAGGGTGTGTCAGTATGATTTGCTCCTGGAAAGGAAAGACACTGGGTCTTAGTGCTGTTTCAGTCCCAGCATTAGAGCCTAGATTCCAGAGTGCTTTCACCTTGTGCTGCATTTCTCAGTTTCTGGAGCCTTTTATGGATTTTGAAGGTTGCAATAAAACCTTCTTACACATTTGAACTTGCTCCAGAAATTAATCTGGGTCAGCACAGGGTAAGAGCTGAGCATAAGATCAAAGAGTTGGAAAGCACTTCAGTATACCCATGGACCAATCCCCTAATAAAGGACAGTCATATAGAACAGGATACTCAAGGCCAATTGTTTTTTGAATGTCTCTAAGGACAGAGAAACAACAAGATTTCTGTTCCACTAGTTGACCTCCATCATAGCTGACTTCCACCACAGTAAAGAAGTCTGGTCAAACACAGTCATCCAAAGTAGAGGATTCAAAGGATTGGCATGGAGCTGATTCAGGGGATAAAACAGCTATAATTTAAATAATCCTTAAAAAACTAAAGCTGAGAACAAAGGAAAATGAGGCAACTAAAGGAAAAAAAAAAAAAAAAAAAAAAAAAAAGAGATCAAAGCTGAAATGAAAAATGAACAAGGAAGTTCCGGAAAATGCCAATATAGTGGGGAAATTTTGAAAACTTAGTACAGGAAATGGACCAAAAACCCCTGTAAGGGTTTCATAACAGGCTGTGTACATGCACAGCCTACAGCACAACAGCCCACAGCAAGTCATTTATTTATGCCACAAACCAGTAGTTCTCATCTAGTCACTCTTTCCTTCTTTTTTTTTTTTTTTTTTTTTGGTAGCAGTGAGAACTTACGTCAGGTTATGTATTGCATAAATACAAAAAGTTTTAAATGCTCAATCTCTGGTTTCATGGTAACTTGGTTCTTCCTTAGTTTTTGTATGTTAGTGAAATCTCTACATTCTGTGAACTTTCACATTGAACTTTAATGAGCTGATAATGCATTAAGCATTTGTTTACTGTACTTGATGCTTATTTCTCACATAGAATTATGTCAAATATATTTTTCATCCAGTATCCTCTCATAGCACAGTAATAATGTCTCTCCTCATGCACAGCTTATTGTCCACCAGGACCCCTGGGTTCTCCTCTGGAAGAAGCAGAGCTGCTTTCCAGCAGGTCAGCCCCCAGCCTGTGCTGCTCTGTGAGTTTATTCATTCCCAGGTGCAGCACCCTGCATTTGCCCCTGTTGAATTTCAGAAGTTTCTCTCTGCCCATCTCTCCAATGTGTCAAGGCCCTTCTGAAGGGCTGCACAGCCCTCTGGGGTGTTGGCCACTCCTCCCACCTTTCTGTCAGCACTGAAATTGCTGCAGAGGCATCTGGCCCATCATCCGAGTCATTGATGGATAAGTTATACAGTACTGGCTCAGTACAGAACCTTGGAGGACAACACAAAGAGAAATAATGCAGTCCACTCACTTTATAGGTCTATCTAAAAGGTTCCTAAATTAGACACAGAAATCCTCTTTCAGCATTCTTGTTTATCGTGATATTACCCTAAGTACTCCAAAATGCCTGCCTTTTGCCTACAGGGCTATTGCAACTTCATATTGGGTGAGAAAATAGTTTTTACAATCCCCAGCCTGATGAAGTAGTTTAAAAGGCTTATTATATGATGCATGTGTGTTGTATCATACATCATCTGAGAAAGTTAAGTGCTCAGCTCAGAAATGGCAGAATTGTGTTCTTGACATTACCTCACCTATTGTGACTACTTCATACCCCACTTGTACCATGTAAAATTGCCCAATTTCAAGGGTTTTCCAAGATATTGCTCTGGCACCTAGGGTCAATGGTGCAGGTATTCTAGCCCTTCTTACTTCCAGTTACCTTGCCTGTGCAACTATTTAGAAAAGCAACTGTGAAAATTGCTAATGCATTTCAGAATTCTATTGCATTTGAGCCTCTTCTGGTCATATGACTCCAAAATATGGTATAAAGCATGTATGCACTCCTTTACACTCCTGCACTACAGTACAAGCATTTCCCCCTTTTTAGAGCACTCACAGCCATGAGGAGTCACACCAGCAGCCCTGTGATACTCTCAGAAGGATTTGGTTTATACCCAAAGTATACAGGGCATAACATTTTATTTTTCAGGGAACTGTAGGTGTGCATTCACTCCACAGTACCTTGCTTGACACAAAGCAGCTGGGATTGAAGATGGAATAAAACAGTAGTTGCTTGATGGACATAGGGGTTTTTGTAAAAAGGACTGTGCCAAATTGAGGTAGTGGTTACCCTAAGGGATTCTTCTAAGGTGTTTTTCTTCTATTTCATTATCTGTAAATCACATATCTATAAAATATTTGAATACCACTAAAGCCAAAAACAAAACCTGAAATAAATTTTTAAATTATGACTATATATACCTGTATGTGAAATCTGTAAAATACTGAGGCTTTTTATGTATGCTAACTGCTCTTCCTCACTCTAATATCATTACAGAATTATATGAGTCAGTTCTAATGAGCAATAGTAATAATTAAGGAGAAAATACACAGGGCAATGGACATTGCTCTCCTATCTAGTTCAATGTGGCATAATGCTCAGTGCTTGAATTCTCTTATTGCTTGTGCATGCTGGAAATTATTGTTTCCAGAAGATAGACTAGTAACTGGAAGAGATCAAATCTTCCCTTACTGTTGAGATATCAATGTAATATTTTTACAATATTTACATTGTATGTGCATATCCATATCTATAATATGATGCTGAGATTAGTTTAAGGAATGTTCTTCTTTGTAAGCCCTTCCTCTACTATTACCATATATACAAGTAATTGCATCTTTCTTTACACCTGTCTGTATCTCTTTACTACTTCTTTTAGGACATATCAACTTTTATACACTGCTTTTTCTGTCTTGCTTAGTTCCTCATCTCATACATAGATGAATGAAAAAACTCAAACCATTGGGGTAAGCCAGAAAATGGAGTATCTAAAATAAGAAAAAGTGAAAAACTAGATGAAAAATAATGGAGCCCATAGGGTAAGCAGCAGTATGACAGCAATGACAGCCAAGAGTTGCACTGAAGTAGCTTGAACCTGCAACAATCATGCTCTGATATTAGCTGGCATACATCAAAAACAATTAAAATAAATCATTATTAAAGAAACAAGAAGATGAGGATGGATATGTTTATAAAATTAATTAATATTATGACATATATGAAAAAAGGTTGTGCAAAACTGACTGAGGCAGTGTCAAGGTGGGGGTAACTATCTTCTCCCATGCAACTAGTGATAGGAGAAGAGGAAATGGCTCTAAATTCTATCAGGGGAGATTTGAGTTGGATATTAGGAAAAATTTCTTCACTGGAAGAGGGGTTAGGCATTGGAACAGTCCCCCTTGGGAAAGCATAGTCACCTTCCCTAGAAGTGTTCAAAAAACAATTGAATGTGGCACTTCAAAATATGGTTTTGTGGGCATGAGGGTATTAGGTCAAGGGGTGGATGTGATATCTTACAGGTCTTTTCCAATCTTAATGATTCTATGATTGAAAGAAAATATAGCATCCTTGCTTTTTACGATTTCATTCCTTTGGTTCTCCCTCTTTCTTCTTTCTGTTTTGAAATTCTCTTATTCTAAGTTTTTCAACTTAAAATAATTATTTGTTGAACTTGAAAACAGTGGCATATATGCTGCATTTCAGGAGGGCTGCTGAGGGCACAGAATGTTAATCATGTTTAGATGTTCACAATATGAGTTATGATTGAGTAATATTTCCTGTGAAAGGAAATATTTATCATGATTCACCAGTACACGTTTTTTCCATATAGTTTATTCATCAGTGCTTCAACTGGCACAATTTTAAGCAATTTTTGTGACAATCCCTGTGATAATCCTTTTGACAGGACAGCTACTATATCTGTTAATAGAGAAGAAGGTACTGACTCACCATATTTTCTCTTATTCAAGCTAAATGTGGATAAAGAAAAACCTCACATTAAGTTCAACACTCTAAAGCCTCAGATTGCTCAACATCACCAGGGAAGCATCCTTTTGCTTTAAAAATATAAGAACTCTGTATCTGATTTTCTCATTATGATATACATCATCCTCAATAGATCATTTTCATTGTCACATCCTCATTCATATACTTCTTACTTTAGATCCCTTAATTATTAATTTTTTTAAAAAATCATGCTCATCACAATCTCTCTGGGTGCCCATGTAAATTATTAAGAAGAATGAGTAATGGATGACTGATGTGAAACTAAATTGAAGGAGATTCAGCTGAACAATACAATGCAGTCCTTGCCCAATGCCCTGCTTCTCCCCTAAGGCAAAGCCTCAGTCAAAAGGTTTGCAATGTGCCCAGAGGGTCAATGGGTTTGACTTTTACAGGGCAAACACATAAAAAAATGGAGAACTTCCAAGTAAATTGTTCTCAGCAATTGTGAGGTCAAAAGTAATTAATATATGAAATGTGGAAATAATTTCAGCTATGTTTCTGCTCCCAAAGGAGAGTAGGTAGGTTTCTAAGTTCCCATTGTAGTCATTGGAGGTGTAGTCAGTTAACTTTATAAAGTGTGAGTTTTCAGTTTTAAAATTCTGTGTTTTGTACTTGAAAACATATTTAATATCTAGATTATAGATATAATATTTTTCCCATGATGAGCTAGGATTCACAGCAAGCAAATAGCATTTTACATCTTCTACAGCTGTTGACCTGTCAGCAGCAACCTTTTTTTGTTAAAATCTTTTAACATTAATTTCCCCAAACATGTATCTTCATTAATTTATTGTATTGTCCTTGGTCAAAAGCCTGAATATCAATATTTCAAGCAAAACCTGTAAATTACAAAACTAATAAGGAGTAACATTAATGTTCAGCCTTTCTGTAGAGCATCTCTCCTTGGTGACCTTCCATTTTCTAACAAGACCACCAGATTTTCTTTCTAGAGTTCAGCAAATGCATTACACAAATCTTCTTTGCTGCACTTACCACTGCAGTATTCAGTTGTTTCTAGAAAAGAATTTTCATGGTGATGTTTTATCACATCTAAGAGTAGATCATCTTTCTGTACACACACTGGCAGATTGATGGCTTCATGACAAGAAAAACATACATTCTGATTTTCTGTCTTTCCAGAAACCCAAAAAAATTGCAGTACTGCTACTGTCTACAGTGTCCTTACCTTTCTACTGCCTGAAGAGATTCAGTCAAGGAGACATTATTGTCTAGTTTTCTCTCAAAAGTATAAAATCAGCAACAGGAATAGGTTGACATCCTGTGTTTGATTTTACTCATGAACATCTTCACAAAACCTGTTGCCTATAAAGTGGCAAAGGCAGTGTCCTGGATTGGTAGAGTTCAGATACATGTAGATGGGAGCTCCAACAACCATTTAATCTCTCCATGGCCACAGAGTAGAATCATATTGACATCAGCAGATACATTTCTGTCTTTTTGAAAACTCAAGTGACAGGAATTCCACTTGCATCCTTGGAAATTCCATTGTTTAATTATTCTTATCATTATGAAGATTTCTTCATAATATCTGACCTAGATCTCCACTGCAGTTTAACCCCACCACAACTAATCTCTCCCCAATATGTACAAGGAAAAATTTTTAATCTCTTTCCCTATGTAGCCTTTAAAGTATTTGAAGATCATTAGCATATCTCCATAGGACTCAACCACACTGTCTTTTGAGGACTTTCCTTCTAAGTCAAGGTTTCTATTCCTTTAAATTATTTCCTCTTCTAGATCCTATTGAAATGCTTTAGTTTCCTTGGGACACAAATAGATATTCCAGAGCACTGCAGTTTGACAGTTGACTGGAACTGAAAGTTGTTTCATGTCATTTAACTACAAAAATCCTGTTTATGAATATGAAGTTGTTTTTTTATGTGTCTGTATCAATACTATTGCAATTAGTAATCTTGTTCTCCTGTTCTTTTTTTGGTAAGCTGCCCTCTACTCAAACTCTTTCCCCTCCATATTTTGGGCATTGTGAAATGTACATGTAGCTGAAACCCAAAACAATGGAAGAAGTAGGCAAACCAAATGCAAGTGATTTCCTGTAACATATATTTTAAAATGAAGGTAAATACTGTGGCCAAACTGCATTTGAATAATGCAAACATCTTTAATACTTTCAAAATATTTTCCCTTTGAAAAAAAAATAACTCTATACCTAATTTTTTCTTACTTGTCTGATTGATTTCAGTGACACTGTCATGTTCTTCCAGGTTTTCTTTTGATTTTTTCATAAATATCCAACATGTATTTATACATTACAAATATACATTATATAATGTATATATAATCAATGTGATAACCAGTGGATTACAGCTCTTTTCAGTGAATATTTTCTTTCATCTTTCCTTGATTTTTAATACTCTCCAAGCAAAATAGATGTATAAAAAGATAGAATTTTATAGAAATGCACAGCAATAAAGAGACTCTCATGTTCTCTCAGGCAAGTTCATCAGTGTTCTTTTGTAACTAATAAAAATCCATTTTAAATCAGCTCTCTCTTCTTTATCTTCTTTATGTTCCTGGAAGGAGAAATTTAAAAAAACTGTTGGAATCTCTTTCAATAATAACAGAATAAAATTCTTAAAACCTTAACTCCTTAATTCTTGGGGATTTTAGCTTTCTCTCCCCCTCATGTTTGCATTTTGTCCTGATTCAGGGCAAATTTGGGAGGAAACCTCCCAATAAACTGGGAGATAATAACTTGCATAAATTCTAAGAGTTTTAGAGGTCAAAGTTGGTCTTTAAATGTAAGATGCCTTAAGTATCATGTCATGCTGATTATAACACATAAAATTACCTTACCCTGAAAGTATAAGTCTGGCAGTATTGCCTGCTGAAGAACAAGCACAGGACTGCACTTCCTCAAATCCTCAGGCTTCAATGTGTGAGTAGTGTGTTTCAGACAAAATTTATATTTTGCATGTCTATTTAGAAATTATTTTATTTGGGTTTTTTCCCATTGGAAGAACTACTATTAGATTTTTTTAGTTTTGTTGAGAAATCTTAAGTCTGATATTCCTCTGTCAACAGGCAGACACAAAGAACACAATTTCTTTTTAATTTCTTTTTTTATTCCTTTTCATTAATAGTGAACTATGGCAATAGTAAAAAAGAAGGTAAAGATAGGCCATAAATTCTTGTGTGGTCTTCAGATATGACAAATGGCTAAATAAATACTAATATGGATGAATAAAAGTAATTTGAAACCCCTCTGGACAAGCTTTCCACATAGGTGAATTATATACACTATTATGGCACACTGTATGAAATCCTTTATTTGATTGTTAATTTTTGGAATGGTTGCATTGTAGATTTCTTTCCTGGCAAAAGTCTTTCCTGACCTCAGCTACCATAAATGTAACTTTAAAAACAGCACATTATCAACTAATCATAAATATTGAGAGAAATTTCAGAGTTATCAAATATCACTTTTTCAAATAACACAGCGAAAACTGCCTTGATTAGGGGTGAAATTTGCCTCCTGCAGATCTGAAGGCATGTGAACCACTTGAGTGCCATTTAAATCCTCCAAATGGAAGTGAAGTGGTGAACTTCACTCCAAGCACACATTTTAGATGTTCTCCTTTACATAAAAACTTTACTTTTTAAAATTCTATTTTTAATATTATTAGTGATGTTCAGAGTAGTACATTTTTCATTGTGTCTAAATATTATTTTCAAGCCTATATCTCCAATGGATTTTGTTAATAAAGAAAATAATAGAGCCTCAGGAAATGGTGTTGTGACTGTAATAGACTTGGTTCAGTAAAGCTTCTGCTGTTAATTAAGAAACTTTCATCTTTGAAGTGCAGTATTAAAAAAAAATTCTTATTAACAAAGGTATGTTAGGTCAGCAATAAAGTAGATTTCTCTTTGAACATTATATCTAATCAATCCAGAGAGAATTAACACAATTATATTTTATCAGAAACATGTAGAGGGAAGGATCAACAAGGGGGATGGAGTGTGACTTTGGTATTAATTACAAAACTGTTTTAGGAAATAATCAATCCTTTGTTAATCAGGTCAGGTATATGAAATGACAAAGAAATTATTTATTAAGCCACAAGGGTGAAAGTCACACACAAGGGATTATAGTGATAAGTCTCTGAATTGTAGAGCAATCATACAGGCTTTTCTTTGCATTTTTGGTTGTATTTCTAATTGTGTTCTATTCCAAATATCACTAATTAACTTAGAAGGGAAACATTAAATGCTATAAACTCTAAGAGGAGCATGAATTAAACCATTTCATTTTTCAGTTTTCCAGTTAGACTCTCAGAATACATGATTATTATTGTTCAGTCTTAATTTCTGAATGTATTTGACTTGATTTGATGGAAAGAATGTATTTAGTCTCTTCAGTTATTTTTGCAATAAATCCAAACTGCTTTATTCAAACAAGAGCCACCTGGAAATTTATTGCAAACTGCACAACAAACCCCTATTATTCTTACACAGAACATTGTCATTTCCAAATTTGCCAAGTTCCCTAGACCCTACTCTTCTTCCCAAAATGCAATACAAGTAAACTGGGAAATAGGAAATAAATCTCACTATAAAAATATTTTTGGGAATAACTAAGCTCCAAATTCAGCACCATTCCTATAGTTCAGTCACAAGAATGTGTGAGAGAGGACCTGTTTGTTCTATTATCTATTGTATTATGTTATAACATTTAGCTCATAATTTTTCATGCTTATTTAAACTTCTTTGAAAAAGATTCAAGAGCTGTCAGAAGCACTATTTTTTTTTTCCTACTTATTTCTTCTTATTTCCTACTTATTTAGATTCTCTGACTTTTTCTTTGATGTTTTTCAGTTAGTGCTTGGAACATCAAAATCTCTGCATAAGCCTGATAGGCGAAGTCCAAGAATTAATTAATTTCTGCTTCAACTTTTTTACCAATTTTACAACTTTATAGCTGTCCATATATTTTGAAATTTGCATGTCATTCCTAGTTTGTATGAGCTGCTGCTTATTTTACCCTTTGACATGTGGTAGCTCAGTAACTATCACAGTAAATCCCAGAAACCAACCTTGTTGTACTAAGCAAGTGTTGTACTGTACCTGACCAAACACATGTGTAGAGAGAGGTTTTGCTACATGGAATTTGTGTCCCTCTGTTTGACCATCCAAGGAGGGTGCTGACAGATGAAAAGAGTATGAAATCAAAATTTAGTTGGTTTACTGGACATGGTGATATTTGGTTGAAGATCTGATTTGATGACATTGGAAGTCTTTTCCAGCCCTAATAATTCTATGATTTTAGGACTGTTGATCAAAGATCTTTTTCCTAGGAATCTTCAAATTAAATAAATTGTCTTCAGACCTGTTCTTCCAGGTCAGTTGTTATTCTCTTGCTGACATCTATGACAATGTTAATCACCATTGGAAAGACACCTCCAATATTACTAGTTTTAATGCAGCTTTTAACTACTACCTCATGGAAGAAAAGAGAGAACATACTATTCCTCTCCTGTGGGGAAGAAAACCAAAAGAAAACAAAGCACAATTCCCTTTTTTCTTCCTTTTCTTTTTTTGGCAGACATTTTTCAATGTCTTACATTTTTTCATTTTTCCAGATGCCGATTTCATTAATGAAATACCTGTCCATTTACAAATCTTTTCTCTCATCTCCACTCTTTCCTCTGTCAGAGATCTGTCTCTCCCTTACTCTCTTGCCTGTTGCAAGCATTTGCTGAGAGGATTTCTTGAATTGATCTCCAAGTGTCAGCTGCACAACACCAATGCCAATTGGCACCTACACAATAGTCACAGTCAAGCCAAAGTCTTAACAGCTAAACATGGGTTTCCTTTATCCAAATCCTTCCCATATCATCTCTTACTATATTCTGACATACTGTTCCTAGAAAGAAAGGCTGATCCTGGATGCTGGAAATAACCTCTGACAGATATCCCTGATTCTAACTGAGTACATTTCCATTATTCAAAATATACCTGCTTTTTTCTCCCTCAAGACCTTCATTCACCAAAATGTCTCTAGGCTATTTTTGTCAAGGTTTGAAAAATGGCTTAGTGAGATTTTTTTGATGCAAGTTAATACAGTGATAAGCACAGTAAAGTCTCCAGGAATAGCAAATCATTAATTTACTTCAGAAAATAAGACTTCAGTGATGAATAAGCCCCATAAGGATTCTATGGTTTTAAGTAGCTTCACTGGCAGTGAATATCTGAAGAGGCTAAAAGAAAACTAAAACATGTTACTAAACTTGTAATTATTTTATACAGCTAATTGGTAAATAAGCTTTAGAATGGAGGGTGCTTGGCAAATTTGCTTGATATTAGACTTTACTGAAATGGATGACCTTTATTTTAAACACATTATATCCCAAAATTATAGGAAAAGAGAACTAGAAGATGTATCTAAGAGTAGTGCAGAAGAAGGTTTTAGGCAAAATAAATAATTTTGGACTGTCATCACAATGTAGACAATATCTTGAGTCACGTCCCAGTTTCATATGTGTTAATAAACTGATCAAACCCTGCTGATGCAAATATTCACAGTGAAATAATTTGAGGTGCTGTGGTGTTTTTGGTCTGGAATTCAGCCCACAACTGCAACTCTGCCATACCAGAAGCAAGACAAAGGCAATCTTTTCCTTTATCCTTAGTGATGCTCCATTTTGCCTGTTATGCTTGACGTAATTTTCCCAAATCTTCCAATTTGGGAAAATCCCAAATATTTTAAATCCCATCTCAGTTAAGTTACTCATAAAACAGTATTGCAATTGAGAAGAGTTTGCTGAGGCAAATACCTGATGCAATATCCTGAATTCACTAAGAATCCAGAATAATGCACTTGTTAGACTGTCAGCATTACACTCTGATATTGAGACAGATCCTTAGAAACCTGCCAAGTCTTTTTCATTATTCAAGATTTTTATTACCAAAACCAAGATATGAAGTGTTCTTCAGCCAGGAATTGTGAAGAGCACATCTGTAGCATTTTGTAAGGAATGGCAATATGTGAAGAAAGGGTATTAGTGACTTCTAGCCAGGGGAAAACTTGTAAATGGACAAATAGCTGCTTCTTATCACAATCTCAGGTTATCTGCCACTATGAGACATTTTCCAGGGCACATAGAGATAGGAAAAAGGAGTGATGGTTTCAAACTTAAAGAGACTAGGTTTTATTAGATATTGGGAAGTAATTATTTATTGTGAGGATGGTCAGGGAAGAGGCTGCCAGGAGAAGTAGTCCCTGGAAGTGTGCAAGCCTTGGCTGGATAGAGCTTTGAGCAGCCTGGTTTGGTGGAATATCTCCATGGTAGGGGGTTGAGCTTAAAGGTCCTTTCTAACCCAAATCTTTCTAAGATTCTATGATATTCACATGACACTTCTAAGAAACAAAATTTCAAACACCCCTTGCTGAAGTATGGTGATTCCTCAATTTTTCTTTCAAGTTACAGTTACATTTCTGGTGGAAACGCATTCCTTCTGGATTTTTGGAACCAGCTGTAAGAGCCATGACATTATTTGGCTCCAGCCCCAGTTTGAGGGCCAGAGATGAAGAAGGATTTGGCAACTTTATTCCTACTCTTTCTTTCTGGGAACAAATTTATCTGATGAATGAAATAAGAGTTAGGTAGAAAAATATAAATTATATCATATTTTGGTAGCTGGGGTAATATTAGGCTTGTGAAATCAGTAGAATTAAAGTTTTTAAATTCTTCTATGAGTTTTGACATTTGAATTTTGAACGTATATTCCATGCAGATCAGCAATATGACATTTCTGTGATATTTATTTTAAAAATGAGAAAATCAGAACTAGTTATACTTGTGTATATATCCTTGTCTATCCAAGTCATATTATTCTGGACAAATCAAGATGCTGTGCTTGAAGCCAAAACATACACCTGCAGAAAAATGATAAATCCTTATGGATTTTCCTCATGGATTTTTCATCTCCCTCATGTTAGGAGGGGATTAGAATTGCAGGTACAGTATACTCTTCTGCTCAAAGGCTCAGCCTGAATGGTCTCCTCATGTGCTCTTGAAACTCAAGAATAGCACCAAATCAGAGAACTTTATGGAGGAAAAGACCATTAAACTCTGCATAAATGTTAACACTCTGCTTATACATGCCACTGAACATAGGAACTCACCCACAGCAAGGCAGAATTTTTAATTTTCCTCTTTAAAAACATTTCATTTGCAAAGGTAAGGATCCTCCATGCGGAATGATACATCTTCCCAGCAGTCTGTTTTAAAGGATGAAAAGATTAATTAATTCTTCTCTAGAAATCAGCAAATGGAAGGTAAATAACTGTGCCAGTAAAGAAGAACCAGCCTGCCCAATGGGGACATTCCCTTGGGCACTATGAATTTCCCTGCTGATCAATAAAATATGTAACTTAGTTGGTTTGAACATTGTCTGGAGTGAGATGGCTACAGAAAGCCTTTATCCAGTTCTTCTTATCCCTATTTATTTCTTATGGTATGTCCAGAGGAGAAACATGAAAAAATCAAAATCAATCCTGACAGTTGGGGTTAACACACCACTAAAAAAAACACTTTAAAATATAAAAGTGAAATGGAAACCCCTGGACTAAAAGTTAGAATTTCAGTAGTGGGCTTATTAGCAGAAAGTTGGTTGGCAATTAATTAATTGCAGCAATAATGTTCTGCATTGGAAACCACATCTTAAACAGAAGGTCTCAAAGGAACAGGAACACTGAAATGTCTTGGCCAAGATGCAAAGAAGAAAATGTAGTCAGGCAAGCTGCAATACATAACAGACTGTGTGAGCCCTGTTTCATGAATGAATCAGAGCCATGACATCCTTTTGGAGATAACCTACTGGCTCTAAGATGGTGAATTTAGACCCGTTGCTCTTCACAGCTTAGTGTCAACCTTATAAAAAAGCTTCGACAATTTGAAAAATAACATGGAAATAACTTGTAAACATGAAATAGGATCCAGAGCTGACAGAGCTCAATGGGAAAATCCCATTTCCATTGATGTCAATGATATTTGGTTGAAAGTTTTAAGTGATCTTTGGAAAGTAGTACTGCAGAGTGGTGAGTTAAACAGTTTAAAATTAATTCCTCCACATCCAATCTAATGAAACTACTAATACAAAATAGTCCTAAAAGAATAAGAAATCAGTGGATTTTTTATGCACAAGTGTGCATTTTGCCTCTCCCTTGTCATCCCCAACAAGGCACTTTTTGAATATGATATTATTCCATTAAGTCTTCAGAGAATATGTACAAATACAACTGTAGTTTTTTTTTGTTGCCAGAGTTTGCACACCAGCTGAACAGTTTGGTTAAAATTTTACTTACTGAATCTTGATTGCTGGTTAAGATTCAAGAGAAGCAAAAAATTAACTTGCTTACCACCTCTTTTTCATTTTTTTTTTTTTTTCCCAGGCTTCTGATAGCAATTATTTTCGCTGACAAGTGACATGATTCTGATGTAAAACGATTCAGCTTTTAGACTGTGAAACTTTGGGATATGACTGTCCCCCTGATCCCAGCCAGGACAGGAATTAGACACAGCTCTGTGGTATCTTTTGCTGTGTGTCTATTCACACCTAGTCCATGAGAATTCCAGACTGCTGCCACACTGATGGGATTTCCTGAGCCACCTCCAGAGACAGGAATGCAGCCACACACCAGATCTTTTTGCTGGCTAGCTTTTTACTTTGGGTCCACCTGGGGCTCATTGCCTGTGCACTGGTTTGAGACACACATTAGAACATCTGCACTGCATGTCTCAGCCACAATTACTCCATTAATATTTGCTTGGGGCCATCCCACAAACATCTCTGTAATGAGAGTCTCTGGGTCTTTGAGAGGAACTCAATGACTTGCAGTTTAATGGAGTGACCTTGTGACCCAATGACCTTAAATATTGTGGAGTGATTAAGCAATTATTCTGAATATTTAATTTCTGCATATTCTCCATACTATGAAATTTATGGTGTTCACAGCAGCAGAGATAGAAAATTATAAGTGCATTATGTTTCAATGATCAGACCACATTTCATGCCTTTATAACAGTTAATAGAGCATCAATACAGAGAAAATTAGAAGCCAAGAGCAGCCAAAACCCTATAAGATAACTTCCAAGTTGCTTTGGCACTAACACTTTTTTCCTTAATCTTTATTTCATTTTCACTGTAATGTTAATTATGTAAATTAATATATTCAGAAAGCAGGGAGTCCTCCTGCAAAACAAAGATAAGATTGAGGCTGTTTTCTTCTTCTCAGATGAGGTCTACAGTTCTAAAACAAGGTACCTTTACCATTTATACAAGGAAATTCACACCTTTTTTTCTTTTATATAACACTGCAAAGAATTCTATCTGAATCATTAACAGAAAAGGAAAAGGAATCTTAAGGTTGAATAATTGTGGAGGCTGGCAATGACAAAGAAATTGAAAGGTAAATCAAAGGAAGTTTGTGCAGAAGTGGACAAAAAGGATGGTGAAAGAAAACAACCTGATTTTTCATTTGGATAACTGAGAGAGGCTGTCAAACGTTTTCACCTCCAGGGCTCTTTTTGAATTAGCACTAGTTTGACAGTTGCTGCTGCGAGGTGCCTCAGGATTAAAAGTGTGGAGAATAAAGATGTCATTCTGACTCCAAGAGAAGATGACATTCAGTAGATCTGTACTGGATTGCATCTTTATCACAGTAAAAAGCATGTCTTACTTGTTCTAGTAAGTGTCTTGCTTGCTTTTCATTTTCTGGACACCAAGAAATGCAGACTGACAGTCTGATTAGCTCTCATAACTTCCATTAATGAGTCCTCACTCAATCACATTTAAGGGACATTTATTCTTTAAGTTCGAGGTTATAAAGGACAAGACAGCAATGCTATACCAATTATTTTCTTCTTTCAGCTGTCCCTATGAAATGCAGAAATTACTATGTTATTCAGCCAAAATGAAAGAATATTTATCAGGGTTGTCACTGAATGTAAATGTAGTCTCCCATGAGAGTTGTACCTGTAATTGAACCATTTGGAAAGCAGCATGAGTAGTTATATTTTCTATGTCTGTTTAATTCCCATTTATAAACACGTCTGAGAATTCATAAAAATAGAAAAAAAAATGTGCTGATAGATTATTTTAGGAACTACCCCTAATGCTTCAATTAAAAAAAAAAAAAAGCAATGTCCTCCCCTGGGAGGAATGAATTAACTTGTAGGGAAATCCCTATAAAGAAATTATCCTTTTAAAAAATATAAATATGATAACAACTTCAAAGGAACAATGTTTGAAGAGATTTTGAAAAAAAAGAAGATACTCTGAATATTAGCCCAGGATCCATTCTAAGAGATTAAATCACAGGACAGCATACTCAGTGTTTTCTAAATGTAAAATTTTTATATTTTCAGTATTTTGCAGCTGAAAATAGCATAATCTTAAGTGGCTAGACCCTTATGATACCATTGTTTGCATGGCATCCTCATTTGTTCTGAGCTGCTTCCCCTCACTCTTCTGCCCCTCCTCCCCCTGTAGTTAGGATTCAATTTTGGTATGCATAAAATGTCAGTAAACCAGGAGATTCTTTAAATTAGGTGTTTCAATTAAGTAGCATCTAGATGCTGGGAAATAAAGAGTCTTAAAACAAGATGAACATGCAGTTCAGAGGAAGAAGTACCAACAGAATTTATATCTGCTGCAGAGTTAGTCTTAAAAACTACACTTAACAGTGTCTTTTCTGTAAGTATTACCTAATTTACATAGAAATGTAAGTGGATTAAAGAAACCAAACCAAAACAGTTGTGACAAAATCCAATCACCTCCCCATCCTCCCCAACAGCAGCAACAAAAAACCCCATCCAGAACTCACAAAACTTTATGGGAAATGTATGTTTTTGTTCTTTACCCAACCTCACCAAGATAATTATTCACCATCTTGATGCTTTTTTTTTTATTGCAAAAAGAAATCGTATTCCCTATTCAGGCTGTGCTCAACCTGATGAAATGAGACAAGCATTTTAGTCTTCTCTGGTAAAAAATAATCTGTTCCTTTTCTTAAACCATCCTATTTTCCCTAAGTTTACTTTCTGATTTCTTCTGAAAATGTGTTGCTTAATGCACTTCAGTTCCCCATTTCCCTTTTTCTTGATGGTTTATAATGACATTTTTCAGACATCCAATGATGAATGAATGTCTTCCCGTGCTATTTCTGAGCAGAAAGTCCCTAGCTCATCTGAGAAATTTTAATTACTTTTTCAAGACTATTCAATGTCTTAAATTTCTTTACAATTCTATTCGTTTCCTCCTTTGATCTAATGATTCTGCCATGATACTTAGATTCTGTTCCTGCTGTGCTGTCCTTTGAATCATCAGCAGATTCTGTGAACTCACATTTAACCTCTGTATCCAAATCATTAAGAAACTTTCATGAGGCTCTTATACAGGTCAGTTCTTGGGACTCCTTCCTGTTTGCTGTCTCCTATTCTGTTTATCAAGTGCTTTGTTTACCTTTAATTTTTTTTAAATGATCCTGTTTTTTTCCAATTTCTAAATTAATCACTGATATGAGAGTTTATTATGTACATCACTGAAGCCTCAATTAAATTTATCGCTTTTACTTTCTTAAGAAAAATATGCACCTTGCATTAAACAGATCAGATTAAATATTTTGTTGTTTATTACACTATCTGTCATTTCTCTCAGGGTACAATACAGCTGTCATATGTTTATAAAGCCAAGGTAAAATGGACAGTTTAATTTTAGTTTCTCAGAGAGAGACATCTAGACATGACCAAAGGACTGATTTTTGTTCACCAGAAATGTGTTAGTATGTCAAATACAGCTGAAATTAGAGTAAAACTCCATCACATCATTATATTGGCTTAATAATTTCATTTAAATATTTTATTATTAATAATATTTCTCAACGTGTTATGAAATATTCACTTTAAAGCAATATTTTTCTCAAAATCATAGATGGGTTTTTTCCAAGAAATCAAAAAGTTATGTTATATCATTTTCAAAGGGTTTTTTCTATATAATAGCATACAATTCAAATTTGTCCAAGCTGATATCATGTCACATTAAAAAAAAAAATTGGATTTGTTTTGTCTGAATAGCACAGAATGAGAGAAAAACTTTTTGTGTGGAACTTTTCCAGCCAGCTCTTTTATTGCTTAATTTCCTGTTCTGGAGTTATAACTTTAATTAATTTTATAAATGGAATTTTATATTAAAATTCAAGTCATGCTGTGAACATGGCAAGATATGGACTGGTCACTTCTGGAACCTGCAGTCTGCAGGGAAAGACTATAATAATTTAGTGACTACAGTCTCAGTTGTCCCTCAGCATCTCATTAACCAAGGACAACAATTTGATGCATGAAAACAATTTTTAGAGAGCACAGAGCTGAGTGAAAGGATATGAATTCTGAAATGGAGGAGAGCCACAAGGGAATAGCATCTAATCCACCTGCTTTACCTTTGCAATTGAAGAACAAAGCCCATTGTTGCTGCTTGAACTGAAAGTTTGCTTCACTGCTGTGGGCATGAGAGGGCTCAATCACACACCTGCTCCAGAACTGTAAGGTTGATGCTAGATCAGTAGGTAAAGAGAGTTCTACTCTCTTTCTCTCTGCTTCTACCAGAAAAATAGAATCAAATCCCATTCTCACTGGGATTGGAAAAACCAGAAAGGGAAGAAAAAAATCCCCTATGTTATATCTAGCTAATCTGTTGTCATAACTCATTTTTCTGTGATTCTCATAGGGTCTAAATTGGTAAAATTCCCTACGGTCATATTATTTAGCATTTTCCTTCCTGGATACTTCTCTTCAGTGAAAATCTGATGACGTATAACAACTTCTTCACATTTCTAAATGCTCGATTTTTGTGAATAACACCGATCTTTTAAAATGCAGACTTTTTGGCAACATCCTATGAATGCAAAAAAGAAGAGTTTCTGCCACTGAGACATGTTCCTTTTTATTTTCTCCTTTTACTGAGCTTTATCTACATGACATGCACTGTAAGAGTACAACTCTGCTTTAGCAAATGAAGAATCTAAATCCTAGTAAATCATTCTTCTTACAACTGCAGAAATCACCTCCGTGACAAAGAACATATATGATATTGAATAATACAACTTTATTCTCTCCCACAGTTTTATTCTATCTTTCATCTCATATAATTACATTTTCTACTGTAAGGCTTTCTTTGGCTCTGTGTACAGTAATCTTATAGTAAAAAAAAAAAAAAGTTTAAAAAGACAAATCCTCCCATAGACTGAATTTGAATGACAGCCGATCTTGACTGCAGAACAGAGTCATTAAATTTAGAAGGTATTTCAGGCAGGAAAGTTTGATTAATATCAAACAAAGCCCATTTAATGCTACACCCTTTTCAGAATGGAGTGGCACATTTAATAATTATATGAAATGGCTTTAATTTCTAACACCTATTCCATACCACTTTCATTTCCATAAGATTGACAGGATAAGAATACTTAATGCCCAAACAAGAAATTCTAATATTCAGAACCATTAAACTTTTGGTATTTTCTCAGTGTAGCTTTATAATTGAAACAAAAATTGTTTCCTACATTATTTTTTACTTTGTGTTCCTTTCAGTATAGAAAAGAACAAAACAAACCCCCCTCAAACTCTTATATAAAGCTGTACATTTCCTGATCCTTCTACTGAGTTATTAGTTCATAATATACCAAAACCATGTATTGAAGATGCAAAATTCCATCCAGATAGAAGTATTTTAAGAAGAAATGTGTTTACATATTCCTTTTATCCATATTTATTCAACTATCTCTTGCAGTGATAAATAGCAAATGTGTATATAAATAAGAAATCTTCATATGTCAGAGATGTCAACACATGGAACAAAATATATTATTCTATGCTACTTTATAAATGACTATCTGAAACTAAGCGTGTTATTTAGTTTTCCTCTTATTTAAAATTCCAAACTGTAGACAGCATCCCTTGAATTGACAGAGGGCCCAGAAATGCTGCCTTTTAAAAAAAAGGAAGCCACACATTTAGATGATTGTTTCTGTCACTGCTACTCAGATACAAAATCCTGCTTCATAAGATTTATTTAAAAAAAAAAAAAAATCCCTTTGGATTGCTAGATTCCTCCAAAAGATTACCAAATTCTTTGTCCAGAACTGAGGTAATTGTCACACTGCAGTGCAAGTCACTAAGGGGTGTTATGCACTGTCCATTCATTTGACAGTCCATGGGATTGACATAAACCCAGCTGGCCTGGAGGATGGATTCACTGCTTCTGGAGTTTATTTTCCTGTATGCAGCCTTGAGAAAATCAAGATATCTCTCTATCTCCTCAGTGATCCCTTTACTTGCTCAGAATCCTTTCCAGCATATTGAAGATGGAGGACAGAATGATAAAAACAGAATAAAAGGAAATGGGGCAAAGTAACTTAAAGGAGTCACAGAATTCCTTATGTGCTGACTCAAATGCTCTGGGAGCTTCCCTAGCACAGCATTTTGGCTCTGTACTGAACTAAGTTCTGTGCCATGCAAGACAACTAAGGAATATTTTTAAACTTTTTGAAAAAAAGGAAACTCCATGAACTTTCCATACTTATCTCCCGCGTTCATTCATTCTTACTTGCTAAAAGAAACAAAACTCACTTCTAACTTCATCTCTGTTCTTTGAGGGATAAATTGGAGATGTTCTCACTGGCAAGAGTAAAAAGAAACTGAGCTGGATTAAACTTAATAGCTGTGGCATCAATGTGTTGCTTCCATCTCTGGATTTCCAGAATTATTTATTAATTGCATCCTTTTGAAAAATTATCTACTTGATGTCTCTCTGAATTAAGCTGTGTGTTGTTTAAGTATTCTTGATCGATGCCTAACAGAGGTGCAGAACACATACTCTGGTATTAATTATATGGGAGTAAGGATATTATAAGCAATATATTAATTGGAATAAGTAATGCTGCTAGCAGATAGAAACTTCTTGTTTTCTGTAGTGAATGACCTTACTTTGGTGCCAGGTGTCTCCTTCTTAACATAAATTTGAAGTATACTTGCTGAAAATGTACTCTGTTCTGTGATTTATTTGTAGCATTTTTGCACACCAAAGGTAGATGAAATAGTTCTTATAGAAGACTAATACATACCATACAGCAAGAAAAAAAAACAACTGTATTTTCACTCTGGACATAAAAATATGTTATTCCCACTTGGTGAACAAAGAGGGCTGGTAATCAGATGGTTCATCTCTCCAAATGCTCAAAAGGTTAAAATTTGAAAGATCAGGAAGTTTAGAAAAGGAAAAAAATCCCAAGCCACTTATTTTTTTTACATCCCATTCCGATCTCAAGATCCTTTACAAAGAAGTACAACACTTCAGAAATAATTAGTTATTGCATAAAACCCTATGATCATTTTTATTGTTTTATAATTAAAAAAACCAGAATTAGAAATATGACCCATTCCTTATAGGCATCTTAAACTTAACTTTCATGTTTATTCACCGCACACACTCAAACTGTACTGATCAAGATTTATTGAAATCTCTTTGTCTTGCAAAATCTGAAAGAAAAATTCTTTCTTTCATTAAGTGTTAAAGAAACAAGATTTGAGGGGGCTTTCTGTTTTGGTGGGGGGTAATTTTTTACTTCTTGTTTTTATCTAATGGTTTCTCACTAGATCATTTTACACAATAATCCAGAATTTGTCCTCCAGGAGTTTTCTCTTCGGTGTACTGGCCCCCGAAATGTTTCTGAGTTTCAAAAATAACTGCACAAGCTGAGATTGATTTTTCATATTATTTTATTCACTTTCTTCACTCTTAGAGAACTCCTTAAAATTTAAACAGTTTTAAAAGATCTTTCAGTCATTAGTAGTGTTCCCTCAAGAACCTCCATTTTGAGGATAAACATTCAAGTCCATGATTTTTGCTTTTTGTTTAATACCTTTTGCAATGAAGGAAGAAAAACACAGCAAGGGATAAACTTTTCCTGAAAAAACTCTGCTGTGTCAGCACATACACAGAAAATATCCTTATTTTTAGTTTTTAGATTTTGTTTGGTGTTTTTTCCACCTTTCCTGCTCTAAAAGCAAGGTTTATATTTTTAAAACTTATAGAGATATTTATTGTATCATATGTGCTGGTCAGGGACATGCAGTTGTGATTAAATTTGGCCTGTTTTGCATAGTAAATAATTTTTCTATACTCCAGTACTAAGCAAGAGTTACATTAAGTATCTCATTTCTGTCACTTGTACTAAAGAAAAAGCATACTGTAAATGATAGTGAATTTGTCCTCTTGGGTCCTGTCCCTGGCAAATGAAATCAGAATTCTGTTAAACAGTGTTTCTCACACACTTTGCTCAGAAGAAAATGCTTAGCCCACGTTCTTTTTCATGAATGGACTTCTTTGAACTGCATTAATCCATTAAATACACAGAAACACTGTTGGAACAAACCCCAGTGCAGAAGGGAAGAGCCCAGGTGACTTCATCAGCCATCTCCCATTCATCACCTTTGACACATTCCAGAATTGGCTTCACTCCATTGCTGGGATCCTGGGCAGAGCTGCTGCCTCTGCTGCTTTGTCTATTACCTGTTCCACATGAGCAAGATGGTTAAAATAAAAGAGGGAGGAAGAATTAGATAAGAAGGAAAACCATCTTTCTTATTTCTTCTCTCACAGTCATCCCACTGACCTAAGTATATCTGCTTCTGACTTTTAATGTTTGAGAAATGATCAAGTTATTTATAGTTGGACAGGATTTTGTGTTCATATCATGCCCATAACAAGTGGTACACTACTGCATCTGAACAGTACACTTGGCTTAAAAATCTTTGGGTAATAAAAAACATCAGTGTGACAATAATCATAAAATGGCACTTATCTCCTGATTGAAATTGAAGGTGATTTTAAGAAAAAGCTAATTGTGAGACTGCTCTAGACTAATGTTATCATTCTATGATCCTGTGATTTCCAAATTGGAGGAAAGGATTTTCTTTCCATCCATTATCTCTTCTCTTGACCTTATATTTCAGATGGGCAAATACTCCTTCCCTCACCTATTGCTTTCAAAGAAATATGAAGAAGGAAACACCCTTGTAGATCTGTTTCCATCCATGGTAGTAAAATTTCTGATCTGCTCAGGAATTTTATGACCACATAAATCCCAGTGTTGCATGGAAAATCAAGGTGACAAATGTATGAGCTCTTTCCAGTGCATTGCATAGAACAGCATTCCTGCAGTTAAAAAGCCTATCCACAAAACAAGTCTTTTCCAGCTGTCCTACAGGACATCTCCATGTCAAAGCCAGTCTCTGTATAACACAGGAGTAATTTCTGAAGTCAGCTATGAACCTGGCTGCAAGAAAATCTAAACAGGCACATTGGAAGATCAAAGAACTGTTAAGGTAGGAAAATACTTCTAAAACATCAAGTCCACCCTTCAGCTAAGCACCCAATACCATGTTCACAAACTAGGTCCTCAAGTGCTATAGCCACACGCTTTCTGACTCCTTTCACAGATGGTGACTACTCTACCACTTTCCTGGGCAGCCTATTCCAATGCTTTACAACCCTTTCTGTGCAGAATTTTTTCTGAATATCTAACTAGCTGGGCTCTGGCAAACTGTGAGGCCACTTCTTCTTGTCCTATGACTTTTACCTGGGAGGATTCACTGAAGCCCCCGTCACTACAGCCTCCTTTTGGGCAGTTGTAGAAGGTAATGAGTTGCCTCATGCACCTTCTTTTCTCCAGGCTAAGCACCTCCAGCTCCCTCAGCTGCTCCTCATCTCTCTTGTGCTCCAGACATTTCCCCAGCTCTTGCCTTCTCTGGATATGTTCCAGCAACTCAATGTCCTTCTTGTAGTGAGACCACTTGAGACCAGCCACCAATTATCATCTCCATTCACCACTTCTCTCTGTGCCAGCCACCCAAGCAGTCCTTTACTCATGAAAATGTACATCCATGGGAATGCAGTTTCTCCAGGGAAACACTGAGCACATGCCTTGAAAGGACTCAGCTATTATTTGCCAATGAAAAACTTAGTTATTAAAGGATGAGCCAATATTTCTATATGAGGTTAAATAATCAGGAACTTCTGTTAAGCAGACAAGGAAGAAAGAAACGAGTACATTTTTATATTTTCAGTTTTTTAAAAAAATAATTATTTTAAACTTTCTAAAACAGATCCAGAAAGCAAAACTGTGAAGCAAAACTGAGTGAAGTTGAAAAGATATTCAAAAGAAAAAATAATATTTTCCATTACATGAATCTTTTCTCTGGCCCACATTACCCTGTGAGATCTACAGATATTTTTGTCAATGCCAAAGTGGAGGGTAATGAGCACTGCTGTGAGGACAGATATATTACCCAGAAAAAGAATGAAGAAAACTTCTTAAACTTGCTCTCTTTTATAAAAAAATATACTGGTGAACTAAGCACTATGCATGAAAAACCTGAAAAATACAGTGTATTTATCAGTTGGCTACTTGCTATATTCTTATCTGTACCCATCCAGCCTTATGACTTTCCCAGTGAAAATCAAGGCAGGAGGGAAAGAGTTCTTAATTATGACAATTAGAGCAGAATTTCAAAACTGAAATTATTTAATTTCTGTGACATGAGGTCAATAATCCTATTAGCTGTTAATGCATTTGCATTCCCCAGGCAATCACACTGGTAGCATTATACCTGCACACTCACAGTACTGGGCTAGCACTGCTTGCTCAGTGCAGAGTCTCCATTGTGGTGGTGATTTACTTGTGGAATGGGATTATTTTTATTGTGTAAGCAGTAGATGAAGTTCCATCCATTTTTTTTTTGCTGATGGATGGCTTTTGAATAGAACTCCTGATGAGCAAGAAGGGGCCATGAAGATACTTCAAGGAGAGAGGGAAGGAGAATAATGGACAGAGAGAATATGTCTGCTAAAAATCAAAGTTATACAGCAAACACATCAATGGCAAAAACTCCTGAGTTCTTGAAGGAGTTTTACAAGACTGCTGCTGTGACATCAAGAGTCAAAGAGAAAATTTTTATTTTCTTTTTTAGTTACTCTTGTAAGTTGCATCTGGGGCAATCTAAGGATGTTAATTTGACAGTGTAGGCACGTCTTAAAGTTTGTAAGCCTGAACACTTTTGATTTTCCAGCTATGGTACTTTGTCTAAAAAAAAAAAAAAGCAACAAATAAAAAATTACCTCTAAACCATGAGCTTTTCCTACTCATACTGATTCTGGACTCTCTGTAAGCACTAAAAAAAAACCACATCACATATATTTTTGCTTCTAATTGTTGAAATAGCATAGTTAGTTGTATGTGTGGGTGTCTTTTAAATAATTTCACTAGTTCTCCATATCTGACTTACTCGTGGTCCTTTGAAAACTAATTTCCTTCATTCTTTGCTAGTGAATCTATTGTTTTCCACCAAGATGCTGATTCATTGTTATTTATAATGCATCAGTACACTATAAGGGGAGACATAAGTGCACAAGGAAGAGGTCCATGGTATGATGATGTCTTTTCCTATATCATGTTATTGGACCTGAGCTAAATGTTGCATTGAGCAAATACTACAGGTTTCATTTTTCTTTGCCTGTTAAAGGACAAAGTAAACAGTAGCAGAATAACTTTTAAGGCAGCAATATGCTTGGAAGAGAGGATATGTGGAGAGAAAGAGTCACCATCTTTTAATTGCCTTCCTAAAACACAAGAAATGCCCTACCAATATTTCCAACACTTATTCTTTCTCTGAAAGTACCAGCATAAAATGCTGTTTCATATCTGCTTAAAATTTTCTGTTGTCCATGTCACTAAAAAGATTTAAAAAAACAACCCCCCACCCCACCAAATACCCAAAACCATAAAACCAAAGCACAAAATCCCTCAAAACTTATCAACAAAACAAATAAAAAAACCCACAAAACCTCTAGATGGAAGGGAGCCCTGAATCTTGCAAAACTGCTCAGAGCATGAATGCTGCTAAAGCTAAATCAGGTCAGCAGTGATTGTTTAACAAGATCTGGAAAACCTCCAAGGATGTTCCAGTGTTATGTGATTCTCTCAGAGAGAAAGATCTTTTCAATATCTGTTCCCTCAAGCCCCAGCTTATGTCCATTCCACATTGATTTAGCATCTGCCACTAAGAAAAACTGGACTCTGTAATCCTTGTAAATGTTTTTGAAGCAATTCCAGGATGACATTAGGCTTCTTCCTTCACTCACCTTTGTCACTTTAAATGTCTCCATCTTCCTCTGTCTCTCCACTTTCTGTACTCTAGGGTCTTAATCACACTTGTCACTCTGCTACCTCTGGTATTGTGACAAGCTTGTTGAATTTGAGAGGTCCAAGACTGAACACTCTTCCAGGTGTAACTTCATCTGCACTGGTGAAGTGGATAACACCCACTCAGTCTCCTGGCACTGCTCCTCATACTGTATACTAATATGGACCATGCATTCTTCACAGTGGGAGTGCTCCTGGCTCCTGCTAAATACAGTGTCCACCCACTCTGCCTGGATCCTTTACAGCAGAACTTCTATTTCAGTCTATCTGTTAACAGCTGTAAAGATAAATGGCTTTATTCTGCTCTTGTGCAAGACATTGCTCTTCTCCTTGCCAAACTCCATGAAGTTTCTGCTCATTCAGCCTTACAGTTCATCAAAGTCCCTCTAGACTATGGCTTTTTATTTGTTTTGTCAGTCACTCAATAGCATAGTATTGACTTTGCTCGTTTAATTCTAATTTGTCTCGTCTAATTTGTCTTCTTAATTTCTCTAATACTTTTTGAACCTCTTGATGCTCTGTGTCACCACAATCTCCTCTGGCAATAAGCTCCTCCAGCATGTTATTTCTTCACTCATACTGTTTCTACTTTCAACAAAACCCAGAAATTTTAATATTCGTAGCAAAGCCTGAATACTTCTGGGGACTGTGATTATTTGTAATGTTACAACATACACTGCAGTTTCCTCAAAATCTATTTATCTTCATTTTTTTCACTCTCATGCAGTATATGATTGTCATTAACATTTGAGTTCCATGGGGACAGGGTTCTCCAAATATGAACTGTTCTGCTCTACTGCTTGTCTTTCGCCATTAAGTCCTTAATTCAACATAACACCTAAGCACATCCATCAGCATGTTCTTGGCATGTTTTCTTGAATAATGATGATGTATGCACTGCTGAATTGGTGTCTAAATGGAGAAACCACTCCTTTGTTTTTCATTTTGTTTGTTTTTTGGTTTTTGTTTTGGTTGGGTTTTTTTTAATATATTCTCTGTGTGCAAAATGAAACAAGATTGCAATAGGTGTACATCATGTGTCACAGCATGGTTGAAAATCACAACTATGGGAACACCTATCTGTTAAATGGGGAAATTGAGGAAAGAGAAGGGTGCCAGTGCAGCCAAATGCATCCTTCTTTGCTAGAGAGAGAGTGTGTGAAAATCACTATACTCTTAGAACACAAAGCAAGGAAATATTATTTATTTCTTTTATTTCTGTTCAGAGGTACAGAAATTTTTTAGAGGAACCTCAACAGCATAAGGAAGAGAGGGTGCTGTGTGTCACTTACCCAAGTTGTCAGTGAGGATGTAATTTCAAAACCTAGTGATTTATTAGGGAAGGAAAACATAACAAATCAGAAGCCTTTCCAAAGGGAGTTTCATTCTCCAGATTCTATCAGAAGTGTTTCTGGATGGCAAAAGTAGGTTTTCCATAAATACTGTCTAATCTATTTCCTTTTTCTTTAAGAGCTCTCATAAATTCTAATTTATTAATGGACAGTTCAGGTAAAAAAAGGCACAAATCATGAAAATAGATTAGCTGAAGGGAAAAAGAAAGAAGGGAGCCAGTGGGACTTTGACTTCACCATGAGATCCCAATTTTTTTTTTTTTTAATAAGTCAGAAATGGCAAATTCTTCTCATATTTGAACCCCGACATCATTGGAGGTTCTGGCATGTTAGCACAGATGGAAGTGCAAAGAATGGAAATAAAAAAGAAACTTATTTATTTGTGCTTAATATCTAAACCTGTTCTTCTGAGAGTGACAAGCCACTAATGTAATTAAACTATCTAAAATAAAATGTATACAGGTAATTTAAATCTGTTTAAAAAATATATTTAAATTTCTGTCAATTAAGGGAACATGACATACTTCTTTGGATACCTTTCCAGTGTTTGTCTACCTTCCAGTGAAAAGATTTTCCCTTCTGCATTGCCACCTTTTCCTCTGCCTTCTTCTGAGAAGGTCCCACATACATCTTCTCTAAACCCTTCCATTGGGTAGCTTAAGAGCACCATAAGATTTCACTTCAATTTGTTTTTTCAAGGCTGTCCAAAAGCAACCCTTTCAGTGTCTGATTCTTTATGCACCACACATTCTCGAGCCTTGGACTACCTTCACAGGTCTGCTGCTGGGCTTGCATCAGTGTGTGAATATTTGTGCACAGCTGAGCACAGTGCTGCACACCTGCTCATGCCAGTTTGGGTCAATAGCAGGAAAAATGTAAAGAATTAAAACCACGGCAAAATCTGGGCAAGTGTTTTTATTGCAAACAGACATGTCATAAAGCCCAATTCTAGAACCATACCAGAATACATTTAAATGTATCTTTCAGTTAGCTTAGTCCTTAATAGATTTTTAACTTGAGACCTTGTTTAGTAATTTTAATTTTCAGCCACAGAAAATATTATAAATTAAGATAGTAGATCTCAGCGTTTATTAAATTTAATTTATTGAATCTTTACTTGCTTTTAACCTAGGGAAACAAAAAGCAAGCAATAAAAATGAAGGCACCTGATATATATTTGTTTTACATTTTCTTACTCCATTTTCTCCATGCAAAGTCAAAAGTGCATTAAAAAGTAATATTGTGCTGAGCTCACAAATATGCAAACGCCTCTAGATATCTTGTCTCAATAAAGTTTATAGAATGCATTCCCAAAGGTCTGACAACAAAACAGAATAAATCGCAAGGCTCATAAAAAGATAATGCATGCCATTTTTTTGCTTACATAAACACAAACAAAGGCAGCAAGAGGCAGGAGAGACTCTGAGAGGCCTCTTCCTTTCAAACTAATTTCTCTTATCATCACATACATTTGTAATGAATTATCACTACCTTAGGCAAAAATAAATAAAAGATTTTGTGAAGCACATGGACATTTGAAAAAAAGAATCTGCATTCTTGCAAATTCTATAGGAAATCATCTTTGCTTCCTTTCCTCAATTCAGATTTGCTATTGAGGATCATATCCTATGAGGACTGCACTCTACAAAAGAAAAAGAAGCAAGAGTGACAGAAAAAAATGCTATTTTATCATACAGCAGGAAGTCCCAAGCAAAGTCCATTGTTAATTTATAACAAATGAAAATACACAGAAAAAATGTAAATACATAAATGAAAATACATAGAATGATGTTACAGATTCAGAACACAAATATCCCAGGCAAACCCTTTCCTACATCATAAACTGAGAAAGTTGCTTTCCTCTTCTGTGAACAGGAATTTTATTCAAAAAGTGAGAGAAGTCAGGGTATATTCTTGGTCAAAAATGAATCCTGCAAAAAAAACAACATAACACTTAAGCCTTATTAGCTGAGTTACAGATTTTTGACCGAATTGTTAGTGTGTGGTTATAGTCTCCCTGACTACAGATTTACACATTTTATTTGTAGACTTTTTAAAATGGTAAATGTTGGTGGCTGATCCAAAGTGGTGTTCTCCAGGGCTCACTGTTTAGGCCTGCCTCATTGATATCTTCATTGATTAATATCTATTCATTGATTTATTATCTATTCATTGATATATTCATTGATATTTATTGATATCTATTCATTGATATTCATTGATATCTATTCATTGATATTCATTGATATCAATTGGTATCTTCATCCAGGTGACCTGGATGAGGGGATCAAGTACACTCCTAATATTTTTGCAGGGGATACCAAGTTAGATGGGAGTGTTGGTGTGCTGGAGGACAGGAAGGCTCTGCAGGGACATGTGGGCAGGCTGGATAGAATGCCTGAGGCAAATTGTGTGAGGTTCCATAAGGTCAAGTGCCAGGTGCTGCCCTTGGGTCACAATAACACCCTTCAGAGCTACAGGCTGGGGAAAGAGAGGTAGGAAACAGAAAAGGCAGAAAAGGACCTGGGGGTGCTGGTCAACAGCAGCTAATCATGGACCAGCAGAGTGCCCAGGTGGCCAAGAAGGCCAGTGCCATCTATTGTATCAGCAGTGGTGTGGCCAGCAGGACCAGGGCAGGGAGTGTCCCCCTGTACTGGGCACTGGTGGGGACACAGCTCAAGTGCTGTGTTCAGATTTGGCCCCTCAGGACAAGAAGGACATTGAGGGGCTGGAGTGTGACCAGAGAAGGGCAGTGGAGCTGAGGAAGGGTCTGGAGTCTGATGAGGAGCAGATGAGGGAACTGGGGGTGTTTAGCCTGGGGAAAAGGAGGGTCAGGGGATACCTCATTGCCTTGTACAAGTGCCTGAAGGAGATTGAATTGAGGTGAGGGGTTGATCTCTTTAATCAATGAGTGATAGGATGAGAGCAAATGGCCTCAAGTTGCACCAGGGGAGATTGAGGTTGGATGTTAGGGAAAGTTTGTCAAGCTCTGGAACAGGATGTCCAGGACAGTGGTGGAGCCAGGCCCTTTGGAGGTTTTTGAAAGACATGTACCTTTAGGGACTTGTTTTAGCAGTAGACTTGGCAGTGTCCAGTTTATGATTGGATTCAATGATCTTAAGGATCCTTTCCAACCTAAATTATCCTATTCCACAATTCTGTGGAAATAAACTATTCACTTTACATACAAATATTAACTATGAATCTTTGAGACACACAGGAGTCAAAGGAATTATCTGAGACTGCAATGAACTCAACAGTAGAGTCACCATTCACAATGGTGCCGTGGTCATCATGCAAAAGTCAAACTTTTTATACCATTGTACCTAGAAACAGAAAAAAAGATATCTAAGCTTTACTTATTTTCACCTGACCCTCAAATAGACATGTCATGACTATAAATCTCAGGTGAACATAATAAAAAAGCTATTAATTTTCATACCTTAAATATTATATTTATCATCAAAATAGCAAACTAAAACAAGTGAGTTTGGGCTATTGTATCTTTGCTTCTACTTTTCCTTGAGTATACATACTGCTGATATTTAATTTAAAATCTTTCCCCTTTCTCTGTGTTAACAATTTCATAAATCAAATGTGTATCTTTGCTGTTTCTTATGATCTCACTTTTCATTTATATGTTGATTTGAGATTCTATAACCAGGTGCCAAATAGATGGCCTGGTTTTGGTCCACCTTGGAATTTATTGAGTAGTGTTACAATCACTAAGAGTAAGGCTAGGGGAAACAAAAATATGGAAAAAAGAATAAAGAGAGCAAAAAAAATTCCTTTCCATGAATCATTTTGTCACAGCACTGTCAGAACTAGTTAGACCTAGATTATATGCAAGTTTTCTTCCATGACTATTTTTCATTACTTTGCTGATATTAAGTATGAATTTTCATGGCATGAACTGTATCACTAGTATTCTAATATTTACTATTGTATTTTTACTGTATTCATCAAGTCCTGAATAGATGGTGTGGGGTTTTTTGTTATTTTGGTGGGGTTTTCCTTTACAATATACTTCTGAGAAATAAGACTCTCTCCAGGATGCTTTTCAATATCTTGCAATATGGCTGGTGTGTTATGATTCTTCCATTCACATTGTAATAACTGCTGCAAAAGCAAAGCAATGCCAGCCTATTTTGCAGAGTTCCTACCTAATGAGAATAAGTACTCTTGGACATTCAACTTCCATTATCATCAGTAATGGAACAATTACAATGTAAATCAGTGTCATGTTTCAGAATATGAATAATTTGCATATTACATGTGATTTTAAACTTCCTGAAGGTATTTAAAATTAAATTGTAAAAGAAGAGAAAGATATTCTGTACAGCATGTTGAGGTTCTTTCAGCAGCTGGATTACAAGCAAGAAACTGAATCATTCCATTCCTAAGACCTCAAGGTATTCTATTATGAAGTGTGTCTCATGCATCTCTATATAAATACTGATATGACTTACAAATGTGTAGATGGAAAGAGATTTCTATTTTTGCTACTATTTAATACCTATCCTGCTGTACAGCAACTGCAATGGAGATCATTGAAGGCTTTCCACTGACTCTGGGTTTGTGCTTTATGTTCACTAATATCATTGCCTTAGTCCTGTAGCACCTGATGTTCTCATGTGATCAGTTATTAGCAGGAGACTCTGTGTTGGGTGGATTCATTTTGGAGTGATTGTGGGCTGAAAGATGTGTAAACAGTAGAATAAAGCTGTCTATATGTCCTGGTTGAACTGATTTAACTCTGCCATATAAATGAAGCCCAAGTGTCAAGGCATTGGTATAAATGTGCCTGCACCAAAATTTACCTTTCCCTTACAAACAATGTAAGATGCACCATTACAAAGTACTCCTACAATTCCATGAGCTGCCTGTTTTAGGTGGTGCACAAAATTCAGGTGTTGTCACTCAAAAATCATATTCATCAAAGAAAAAGTTAAACCAGCTGAGCTGAGATCAGATTTCTGTCTCTGGATAAAAAAAACCAAAGCTGCTAAGTTGGGTCCAGGCTGTACTCTGGGACCATTTAAAGTGTTCCTGCAGTCCAAAGTCTGAATCCCTGTTTCTCCTCAGATTTTTACCTCCAAAGATTGGATTTCTTTCAAAGAACCCACAGAAAATCCAAGCAAGATAGATTATCTCATGGTCAGCTCTCTGCTTACTGTCTCTTCCTCTTGAATACTCAGTGTAATTGTGTCTGAGGATCAAATTAATAGAGAAGGCTCGATAAGGGGTGCTGCAAGCCTACCCAATCCTTGTAGCATATCTTTACCCCATCTATGGCATGAACACATCCTTCATGACACCACACACCAAGGAATAACAAAGGTCACATAATTATAGAGGAAGAAAAGCCTTTGATTCTTTTCTTCAGTAACATTTTTAAGGACAACTGGTGGCTGTATTAGAATTTTTTTAATAGCTTTTTTCTTGATTGTTCTTCTCTCAGGGTTCATCATTCCTGTGCCTTCCCTTCCCTCAATACACAGCTGATGAGGAGCATGGGCATCTGTTTAGGGACAGGAAAAACCTGATTATTTTCCCTGCTTTTACCTGCTTCTCTTTCACTTCCTAGGCTCATACACATGTAGGACCATGCCTCCCATTGACTGATTACTGGCAGGTTTGATTATAAAAATAGCACTCTGCAATTCAACTGAGTTGCAGGCAACAATGAAGGATTTGCTGGAGATATATTCTTTCTTTGCAGTCCCATTTATCAATGTACAGTTTCTCACTTGCCATTTATCATCTGCTTTTCTGTGCTTCCCTTGACATCTGGAGGATTTGTAGTCTGCTAAGTGGAGCAAGGCCTTGTCTTGAATACCTTACCATCCCTGCCTAGGCAACATATTCCTGATTTTTCCCCAGTTTAACTTTTCTTTAAATAAACTTGACAGGTTCAATATATCCTCACTGCAAAGAATATATTGAGAAGAGTGGTAAGCAATAGAGAACAGACTAAAAAGCTACAACCCAAGTGAAAAAATAGTGAGACAGAGAGAAAGGCACCTCTAATGTGTGTATGAATTTATAATAAAAAGTAGTAGTGATAATTGCATGTCTTTTAACTTGAGAGGACCATAAAACTGTGTGATAGAGTACACAGATGAGTGCCAGGTGGAAAGCAGGTCATCCATTTTGCAAGTACTTTCAGGATTTAGAGATGTGGGATGTAAAGAAGCTTCTTGCTCTCATTAGTTATGAAAGAAATAATGCATCCTGGCATATTTGAAAATTATACAGTATGTCTAAATATCTCACTACCTTACAGATGTTCCAGTACTAAATAGTTGAGGAATAAAAAGGATTGAAAAGGGAAAAAAAAAAAGCAGACCACTGGGGGGGAGAAAGCAGCAAAACAATAATAAAAGAACTCTTTCAAAGAAATTGAGTTAATAAACCAGATATAAATTTGGAATCACTTTGCTCTGATAGTAACCTTTCAAAGTTTCTTTTATTTTCATTTCCAAATGTCAAAACAGGGTATTTTGACAATTCCAAACCATTATATATTTTCTTTAAAATTGAAACGTGATATTTTTCACAACTGGTCCCTTTCTGCAAATGTTTTTCAAAGAAGTTATTCTTTTCAGGCTTGAGGAGAAACAGAAGGTAAAGAATTTCTGGAAAATTATGATACTCTTTACCAGTAAAGTACATGCTTGGCCAAATATGGGCTACCTGTCCAGTTTCAGAAGGAAAATGGTCAGGGCCCATGTGAGTTTGAGCTGGACCTGGTAGCTCATCCCAAAAAGCACCTTAAGCAGGAAGGGCATGACAAGCTGGGAAGTGTCAACCCTGTGTCCAGGAGTGTGCCTGTGTCACCTGGAGCAGCCACATCCCTGACCTGGCCACCAGGTGGAGGAATTATACAAAATAAAGTGTTTGCCCTTCGAACCAGCTACCGTGTGCATTGGCATTTATCTGAACGACCTTAGCATCTTGTCTGTAGTCAATGTGCCAAAATCTGGCTAAAGTCTGATGCTTGTCTTGGATTTGTGTCATTATGGAAAGGCTATCTGCCACTGCTGGCTGAAGGGTTGGGATGTGATTTAGGAGAGGGGAGCTCACTCTGTGGCTGTTGCAGACTAATATGGCATTAGGAGAATATTGGGGGATCTTGCTGTGTTGCTGGTGCCACACCTGAGCTCATCAGGGTTCCCACAGAGTCAAGCTCACACACTGAAGAACGAGCTGCCACCCTTCGAGGCAGTATGGTCCTCTTATAAATCACAGCTCCTTCTCTTTGTTTTGCATCTCCAGACTTTGTGTGATACCTGTCACAAATGTTTTCAGGCACCTCAGCCTTTTATCATTGGCTATTGACAATAAAACATCCCACACACTGGAGTGCAGCAACATCAAGGCTCATGGCTGGGACCAAGGTATTACTGAGTCGTGTTGCAGTTAACAGGTTTTAACTAAAACTTCTGCCTTGCTTATTAGCTGCTTTCTTCTCTCAATTTCCCTATAAAAGTCAAAAGTAGATCTCAATATTTTGAGATCTCTGTCCATCACGCAGGCTGTCTATTTTGAGTTTTGTGATGCTGTCATAGCAGTATCTGATCTCATTGCACACCAAATTAATAAAAGCCAGTGTCCCAATGGACTGGGAGGAGGAAAAACATGACAGAGCAGAGTCTTAAATGGTGTCACTTATGACAACTCCATCCAAACTGACAGAAATGTGATGGTTTTCACCAGCATCCAATACTTCCATCCCAGCAAAATGAAATCCCACATCTGTTCACCCCATTATCATTTCTTTGGAGGGTTCATATACCTTCTCAATATAGGCATTATTCTATAATTTTTATATGCATTGAAAAGTACATGGAAATTCTTTCAAAATATTCTAATGAGGCAGAAGTACTCAATTAAAAAGGAGGAAAAAACTGAAATAGGAGCAGAAAACACAGTAGTTCAAGTAAAATAATTTCCTGCCTTTATAATAACACTTAACACATTTGTCAGTCTCTTAAATGGAGTTTCTATTGATGGACAGTGGATTAGTCACAAGGCAACTGGCAAGGCTGTCTTTGAAATATTGCCACTCATGGGTTCAGATAAGAAAATTAGCAAAAGACAAATAAAATAAACATAAATTGTTTTAATGGAAAGCTTTCTCTGAGCTGCTTCTGTCTTTCTTAATCAACTAAGAATAGGCTGTGATTACAGTAATCATTATGCAATTAATCACTATAATTACTTTTTATTGGAATAAGAGTTTAAAAAGCAACTAACATATTTTCTGTTCTTGCTTGACTGGAAGACATTAAGTGCTTGTCAAGAAGTTACTAAAATTATGTCTTTGCAATTTTTTTTCTTTTTGTCTTGTTATTATGATTTTTTTTAATGTGAAAGTGCAAGTTTATGCACAGAAAATATTTGCACAAAAAGGGATGTGCAGTTCTCCAGTGGTAATAGGATGCAATTTTTTGTGTACTTAGCATGCATGTTTTTTATACAGAGTGCACTTACATATAGGTATCTATAGTATGGTCATGATGATGGGTGGGCAAGTGTCAATGAAAAACCAGCAACAGTAAATTAACTATTTAGACCCACTTATCATTGTGAAATTGAAGTTTTGCTGTTCCCAGGCTTCTCTCTTTGTGACCTGAGGCTGAGAGCAGCTCTTAGCATCTGAAGGTTGAGCTGTGTGTTTGTAGCTTCTCTTAAGACCAACCAGGGGACTCTGCCCTTCTCATCTCAAGTTTCAACTTAATGAGAGCAAGGAGAGATAAGAGCTTGCTTCAAAAAGGATTACATTTGTGAACATTTTATACATTGATCCCTATTTCTGCATTGAGGCTGCAGTGGGAGGTGTACTGGCTGAGTTGGGCTTGTATTCAGTGTTCTTTCTTCACCTCTTCTCTCTTGGGAACTACTCACAGTCCTGACCCTTTTCCTTCCACATCTCCCCTAATAACCACAAATCTCCCAGGAAAGTCATCCAGGAATGTTATCTAATCCAGCCCATCAGCATTCCTACCCTACACACAACCAACCCTAGCTCACAACCCAGGATAATTTTACTATTTCAAATCTGTTTAGTAATTATTTTTCTTACAGAGTCTTTGAACACCTGTGGACAATTGCAATCTTTCTTTCACTGATTCCATCCAATGATTTTAAAATATGGAAGAAGTAAAGATGTAAAAGGTATTTTATGCCAACAATTACTTATAAAAAATTTCATCTGAAATGTTGATGTAGAGCATAGATTTAGTTGCTGAGAAATTGTCATATTTATAATCAATTTCATTCCAGACACCTTTTAGGGATAGATAAACAGTGGCTATTTTTTGTTTCCCTGGGCAGGAGGTAAAAATGTTTTTTAAAAATGTTGATTATCTTCTGACATTGGATTCTCACAATCTACTATTAACAGGCAAACTTACTGAAATGACTGTTAAATAGAAATCCTCCCCTCCACATCTTTCCAAGCAACTCTTTGACTGGCAGACCAAGAGAAATGTTTTAAAATGGCAGTTCCAGTCAGTGTGAGACCCTGCTGGTACCTTTCAAAGAAGGTATGAACCAACACAACTTGAGTTTGCCCTGCAGTAGAATTTTACAGGCAACTGCTGGAGCATTTGGGAAACTAGAGGACTTAAATTCAGAGCAAAGATACTTGTGCAAACATTGACACATTCTTACAGAGCATTTTTATTTGAACAGATTAATATTTTCTGACCTCTGGAAAATTTATGACTCTCCTAAGGCGAGTAAAAATGCTTTGTCTACACTAGGGTTTTAATAGACAAAAATTAACATGTCCTAATGGCAGAGCTTTTCTCTGTGGATGTCTGTGAAACAGTTGGTTATATAAAGGCTTTGAGTAAAAATATGCCAATAACTTCTTTCTTTTCAATCCATTTATAAAGAATTTTTCTTTCCATAGAGTCATACAATTTCTTGAGTTGAATGGGACCCACAGGGATCACTGAGTCCAGCTCCTGGCCCTGCACAGGACATCCCCAAGAGTCACACCACGTGCCTGACAGCACTGTCCAAACCCTTCTTGAGCTCCCCTTGGGCTGTGACACTTCCCTGGGGAGCCTGTTCCAGAGCCCCACTACCCTCTGGGTGAAGAACCTTCTAATATCCAACCTAAACCTCCCCTGACACAACTTCAGGCCATTCCCTAGGGGAATCCTGTTACAAAGTTCATTACTGAAGTGGTTGTTTGTTTTGGACAATGAAGACAACCTAACAGTTTAGTCTCTGATAAATCACATGCACTGTGGGTTTTGAGGTTATTTTTGACCCTTTGCTTGTTTCTTTTAAAATAAATATAACTTGCCTTTTTTCTTTTCTTCTCAAACTAAAATAAATGCCTCTGAAATGGCTACTTCTTTATCATCTGTGTTCATAAAATATTTCATGAATTCACAAAGAATTTAAAGAGCTCTAAAACTAATTTTTTCAATAACATTTCTGGCAAGACATGTGGGTCAGTTTTAGCCAAGTATGATGACTAATTTCCTGCTGTAGGCTTGAAGCTGTTTCCTGAGCATTTGCAAGGACACAGAGTTCCTGGACATTTGATACGTAAAAAGAAAATGTGTCTCCATTTTGTTTTCTGCCAATTATACTGACTTTAATTTTAATTTTAAAATTAATTATATCTATGGGGGGCACTTTTGATGGTCCTTGATACCAGTTTCCTTATTGCATGCAATTTCTCTTAGGAAAAAAAATTAAGAATTTTAGGTCAGCTCAAATTATCACTAGGTTTGTTCAGGTTCTGTATAGCATTATTATCTGAGTTTTACAATCTGGAGCAGGAGGCTTTAAATCTCCACATAATTATAACTTATTTTGGGGTGAAATGAACAAAACAGCACGTGCTGGTTTCGTGGAAACTAATGGACGAACTTCCTCTTGCCTATACTAGCAACAAGCTTTTGTCACAAAGGTTTTGGGGTTTTTGTGTCAGCTCTGCCTCACAGCAGCAGCGCAGATTTGCCCAGTTTGGGGTTTTTTCACTGCCTGTCCCTGAGCCATTGCCCCCTCAGCCCCAGCTGCTGGGCACCTGCATCCTCACAAAGGCTCACGTGGAAAACAAACGAGCCTGCTCTGCAGCAAAGGGAGCAGTGTCCTATTTTCAGAGCCAAGCAGGGAACAGTTGTCCCCACTGCACGCCCTTAGGGAAGCCCTTTGTCACCCAGTGCTTCCTGCTGAGGGTGGAAGCTGCTGCTGGAATGAATTTAGAGCCAAAGAGCACATTTTCCATTGAAAATGCAGCTGATATGCCTAGCCAGCAGGGAAGTGTCAGCTCTCTTTCTCTCTCTGTTTTGTGTTTCATGAGACCAAAGATTTACCACTCCAATGGAGTAAAATTTGGGAATTTATCTTCATTCTGACAAAGCAAGAATGCATTTCGCCTTTGAGCCATGTAGGTGAACACCTGTTCCCTTTGAGTTTTGGCTTTGAACCAATGGGGAACTTCATAATACTCTCAGTCAAAAAGCATCCAGTTCCACCTGGCTTGGACATAAAAACCAGAAGCCTGTCTGGGGTTAAGCTAAAAGAGATTTAATTGAAACGTTTGAAGGCTTTTGTTTTCCTTTTGGTGAGTTTGGGTTGATCAGTAACAGAACCCAGTCCCATTAAGTTTGCATGACTTCTGGCTGCCTTAGGGGGATTTTTCAAAAGTGAAGTAATAATACTTTTCTGATCTCCAATATGTCTTTAAAAAAAAATAAAAATCTGTCTCTTTTTTTCTTTAAATTTATGGCAACTTAATTAATCCTTGCAAAGTGAACTAAGTCCTTTAAAATGCTTTGTGGTATGGTACAGCCTTTATTAGCTGGTATTTAGGAACAGAATAAGCATGTCTGGAAATTGCAGACACAAGTCCCTGCACACCACCAAGATAAGAGGAAATAGGGGATACTGTGTTTAGCTGCTACTTCTTACACAAATATGCACCCTGGATTTTTGAAGGTGTTCAGTAGCATTTTCTTTCTGCTCAATTGACACCTGCTGATGAAAGGGAGCCCTGAGTGGCAATCTCAGATTTCTTTAGATCACAACAAAACTGACAGTCTTTCAGACTAGAACAGAAAAAAAAGACCCCAGGTTTTCTGCCAAGCTGGGCCATGAAGAAGGATGACTTTGACAAAAAGAACTAGGAAAAATAGAGAGAAATTGGGAGGGGCTGAGAGTGGCCTGTTTGCAGTGCTATAAAGTCACTAAAACCTTGAAGGTACCTAAAATATTTGATATTCATGCCATTATATCAAAAGGTTCGGACCTCCATTAAGTATTAAAATTTGTCATTTTTAATTGCTTTTTTTTGCCAGCACGAGCAATATAGGTATTGAAATTTCCTCAGAAAGTGCTTGTCTCATCAAGAGTAAAATTATAGTATATGAAATACTAATTACAGTATTGTGAAGAAAGGTGAACTTTCTGGTGACATTTTATCTATTAGTAGAATACTAATTTTCTCTTTCCTTAAAGTAGAAGATGCCACACATGGTGGTTTCAGTTATTTTCTCATCAGAATCTCTTTTAAAAATATGTATATAATTTTTTTTTTTTTTAATCTTCTTAAGAATCCATGATTCCAAAGAAACAGCTGAGTTTTGATCACACTTGAATCAGAGTTCATCAGTATGCACAGAGAAATTCTTCAGGATATCTAGCCAGTAGAATAACATGGAAACTCATCCTGGAGTTATGGAGAGTCATGTTACTGAAAAAAACAGTATTTTTAAAATTTTGGTTTATTTTATTTTATTTTATTTTATTTTATTTTATTTTATTTTATTTTATTTTATTTTATTTTATTTTATTTTATTTTATTTTATTTTATTTTATTTTATTTTTTCATTCTATTTTTATTTTTATTATTTAATTTAAAATTTAATTTTACTTTTAAACACATATTAAAAAGTTTTATTGGAATAGAGTAGTGAAGTACTTTACTTTTTTTTTGGTAGTTTACCTCTATTCTCAGGGAATGATCTGATTTAGATGACATACAAACTTATTTCAACCTTTGATAAGATCAGGTCCCATCCTCTTTTGAAATGTGATTATCATTGACTGACATCTTCATTTAAATATTTGTTTTGTTTTCTATGTGATCAAACAAAATCCTTTGAAAAGAAAGATACTTTTTACTTCAGAACATTTTCTCATTTTTCATTTCTTTAGTGCATTTTCTCTTTGCTCTATGTTTGTTCTTTGTCAAAGGCTATCAGTCTGATCTCATGAAATGTCATACTGGGACTATAAAATATTAAATAAGTTTGTATAAGTTTTGGATATCTAAGGAAAGCCATTTCATTATGTCTCACTTGTACACAGTTCAGTTGTGATGTTCTTCGGTCGGGATGAAAATAACATTTTTAAAAAGTCTCCATAAATATTTTATCTGACAAATTTATCTTCTTTTCTATCTAAATAACACTATCTTCAAATAGATGAGTTTACTTGCTTTTTTTCCCATATATTTGGGGATTTTTTTTCTTTTCTCTGCACAATTGCAAGCCTCAAATATCCTGTGTTCACTGTGTTAAACTCCATCTAGATGCCTTGCAGAGATTTATTAAATCAGTCACAGAGTTTTGCTTTCATCATTGACAGTAAAAAGGCACAATCCATTCAACCACAAATACATTTGCATGACTGTTCATCACAGTGGTTCCACTTGCAATTTTAACATTTATTTTTGGTAAATATTTGACCACTCATTCTACATGGAATGTAAACAGAAATGTGCAGACAGGAAAAATGAGAATCAATGCACTGGAAAACCACACATTTTTCACACTGAAATTTTTTTCTTCTCTTGCACATATTCTGACATTTTCTGACAGTTTTTAGTCTCTGCTTTTTGATTACACTCCTATCCAAAATTTTACTCTGTGTTCAGTCATTCCTGGAGTTGAGTAGGCAAAGAATTTGGGTACAGATTTCCTGCTTGTGGAATTTAATCCTAATTGTGGAATTATTACATATTCCAGGAGTGGTAGAGTTCACTTGTTTCTGATCAGGAAAGAACTGTTCAACATGTCTTTCAACTGGGCTAATTTTCTACTGTGAAGGGATATAGTAGCACACAGAATTGGAATAAGAAACCATCAATTGATTTGGATTTTTGCCAGTGAGTGAGTGAGTATAGTTAAACTATTTATTTTAGGAACAATAATGAGGAGTACTTGCCTTTACCTGTCTTTTTATTTCAAAGCTGTGGCCAGTTGTGTATGAGGAGAACACAAGTAAGGAACACCTATAAAAGCCAATTTATAAGGCTTGTTCCTGCAAACCTGATATATTGCTTTCTTACTGATTTCAGTGGGTGGGCTGTGCCTGTCCCAGCTGCAAGCTTCAACCTGTGGATAAATCAGATGCTGTAAATCCTTTGTCTGAGGAAGAAGAATAGGAACCATATGCTATGTGAATGAGCTACAAGCTGCTAATCATCATTCCACTCTAGTTCATTTCCACTTTTAGCAGCTATTATGCAAAAAGGGAATATACTTCACTAAAACACAGGTTGAATTGATAGGAGTGGGAGTGTAAAGAGTGGTGAACCCCTCATCTTCCCAGGGTTTGACCATACCACCATCCTCCAAGTCACTACACTGGAATTATTATCATGATTAGCTCCCTCTGATTGATGTCAGGCAGGTGAAGCAGGTCCTTGTGCTGAGAGAGGACCTCCTGTTAAATACAGAACCACTTCTAATAGCCCTGTAAATCAAGTGCACAAAGATAATAGTTTTTATCTACAGGTCTGAAGGTTGTTTATGGCAGGTGAAGTACTCAAAAACACACATTGTCTTAGTTCTCATAGCAACCTGTAGCCAATAGTTAATCCTAATAAGGCATTTTTCCAGAGTCCATTTGTTGTAAAGAAATTGCTATCTTGATCAATAAATACAGACCTTGAATACTTCACTGGCTAAGCAGAGAGTTTTCAGGGAAGTGTGTTAAGGGCATGAGGAATATTCACTGTTGTTGTAATAAACTATCATTTTGTATATACATAAGTAAAAAGTATTGACTCTTACATTTATGCCTTTCTGTTGAAATTTGAATCTGCAGACAACTCAGTAGGTGATGTTTTCATGCATCAGATAAGCATGTATCCAGCTATTGAGCATACTACTATTCCACAATGTGTCTTACTCTGACTTTCAATTGTGTCCATATTTAAAATTATACATGATCAATTGATTGAATGGAGAAGAGATTGCTTTTTTTTTTTTTTTTTTTTTACTTAAGTGTGATGACAATAGGTGATTTGATTTTCAAAAATTTCAACCTCAAATGTTCTTGGCATCCCTGACATCATGAATTCCACGTTTTTTAAGTGTAAATCCTTCAATGGTTACATCAGTTGTTAAAAAAAAGGTATTCTTCAATCAAGTTTTGTTTCCTCCACTTATCCTGTTTCTCTGCTTGCCTGGATGCCTTTGGGCCGTGGGATCTGAATGCTGTGGTTTAGGAATGGAATTCCTCAATTCAGTATTTCCACTGAAACACCTCAGACAGCACGCTGCTCTGTCCCTCCTCCCCTCCCACTGCAGCGGCTGGAGGGGAGAATTGGAGGCACAGAAAGGGAAAGATCACAGGCTGAGACAAGGACAACTTGTTAGAAACATCAATGAAATAAGAAAGAGAACAACAAGCAAGAGCAACACTGAGTGTTTACAGCAGAAGCAAGGGGGTCACACTTGCTCAGGACAGGGAACCCGGCGCTGCCCAAGCACAATCCCTGAAAAACCCTAAAGAAGGGGACTCGTGACCCCCTGTGCCCCCTTCACACTGAGAGGGGTCACCCCTGGATAACCCCACAGTCCTGGCACTGCTGCTCCTGCTGCTGCAAGAGTTAACCCTGCACGGCCAGAAACACGGCGTCTTGTTTGGAGGGATTGGTAACTACCCTTCCAAATGTGATTTCCCTTCCAAAAACTGCTTTAGCAGGACAGTTTCCCAACAGGCAAAAAGTGTTCCTTTTTCTCTTTGGGTCCATTCCTACTCAACACATGGAGTAGTTTGAAAAATCTTGTTTTCTTTATTTTGTTAATAGTTTTTTGAAAACAATTGTAAAGAAAACAAAAAGTTGTTGAAATACTATTTTGCATAAAAGATTACCTGCAGAAATAAAACAGGAATTGATGATTTCAGACATGAATATATTACCTGATAATCCTTCCTCCTTATCTACTATCATTACCTCCAAGATGTCTCCTTATTTATTTTTAATACATCAAGAAATTTTGAAAGGTTTTTTATTGTTTCCTTAGAGATGTTGAATCTTTTGCTTTTATTAAAGATTTTTTAACAGACAAGTGTGTTAAGAAGCATAATTTTTTGAATATTATAGTAAGCAATATCTCTGCATAGTACTCTAGCAGCACATGTGCAAAGCTGTAAAAAAATAAAAAGCATGCATTGCTGTAATTGTATTGGTTTTGTGGTAAGGACCATGTATTATGGAAGAGAAAGCTCCTTTTTAAAAGAGAGAACCTTTTATCTGTCCCATATAAAAACACCATAAAAGAGAATTCCCTACTTCAAAAATAGTAAAGAGAATAGAATTGAAAAGCATAAAGGAAAAAATAGAGGGGTTCAACAAATAGTCTTTCAAATGCTCAGATTATATTTTTGATTTTAAAATGTGAATAAATGGCCAGTTTTTATAGAAATCCTTCCGTATTGTGAGGGTTGTACAAGACAGTGCACAAATGCTTTGATCATCACAGAACAAATATTCAGGGCAATAGGAGAATTTTTTGCTGCCTGGGTCTCTGAAACAGTCAGATTTCATGAAGTGTAGAGTCTCTGGGAAATTAAAAGCAGTTTGGGGTCAAGTTTCCCAAAATAAGGATTGTGTTGACTAACTACATTTTTCTGGGATTTTTGGGTTTGTGTGTGCAGAACATACAAGGTTGTGCAGGGGCAGGACAAGGGGGCATGGCTTCAAACTGAAAGAGGGTGGGTTTAGACTGCATATCAGGAGGAAAATATTTATTGTGCAGGTAGTGGGGCACTGGCACAGGCTGCCCAGAGAAGCTGTGGATTCCCCACGCCTGGAAATGTTCAAGCCAGGTTGGATGGGGCTCTGAGCAGCCTGGTCTGGTGGAAGGTGACCCTGCCCATGGCACTGGGGTTGAATCTAGATAACTGGAAGGTCTCTTTGAAACCAAACCATTCTGTGATTCTATGAGCATTAAGATAGACTGCACTGCTGACCTTTACTGACCTCTCTGTTCTTAAAGCCGTCATCCAAGACATCCACTGGTGGTAAAAATGTGAAAAGCGGGGAAAAGCACTGTTTTGATAGATTGTACTTCACTGTGTAAAACCCACACAGCAACACATTGCAATTTGAGGATGACACCTGGATCACCAGCTAATGTCGTGCTCATGCAGATGAGTGCTGGCCTGAACACTCCAGGAATAATTATTCACTTGGAGCTACATTAGAAAAAACACTTGCAAGCAGATAAATTAGATGCTTGACACCTGGGGAAAACAAGAGAGAAGTGAGAGAACCTGGCAGGATGATGTTCAATGGAGGATTTCAAAAACAACATACCTTTAACTCATGAGGCAAAACAATCCTGGACAGTGCAGGATTCAGGAAGCCAAGGCTGTGCTGTTTCTTAGCTCTGAATAAGCAATTTAAAGTGAGCCTAACTCTTAGCTGCACTCCCATTTACCTTAGTGGGTGTATTCATGCACTTAAAATTAAGCATATGCTAAATATCTTGTACCATTGGGACACATTTACATCTTTAAGTTGGAGAAGCAGCATGGGTGATGGAGTAAGTAATTTTTGGATCTCAGGCAGAGATATACATAAAATTAAAAATATGAAGAACAAATGAGTAAGTGCTGTATTAGAATGGTAAGTGTTTGCTTGTAAATTGTTAGCAAACTTGAGCCATTAACATGAATTCACATGTTTCCAAAAAGGCAGTGTGGAGAGAAACTGTTAATGCATGTCATAAACATCTCCAATAATCAACAGACATAAATGCCCTCAGTATTAAAAAAACAGCAACCCACAAATAAAATGTACAATATATGTGGCTAGGCAGGTATAATTTTCTCATGTCTCCCTGTAGGAGTGAATTTCTTCCTGTGATCCCTGCTCAGCAGTCTTGTGTGTGGATATCCAAGTTCAGGGATGGTGGGAAAGAGGAAAAAACTCGATGAGGAAGTTTCTTGTAGCATTGTGTTTCTGCCCATGCTCTGCACACACAGTTCCCTTTATGGCCCCATCCCCTGGAAATACTCAGGCTACCATAACACCTCCCTCTGCCATGCTCCCTGAGGGACAAAAGGGACAAACAAAGGAGTCTGTGAGGCTGAAGCAGCAGGGCAACTGAGGCTCATACAATTAGCCCAAGTCATAGAGAAGCACCAACTCAAATGATTTAAAGTATCTGCCATGTGCCTCTGACCTTATTCATCCCACATTTCAAACTACTCTACTGAAATATTTCTGACAGCATAAGAAAGTGTACTTCAGCCCATCTTTGGGAGATGGACCAGTATTTTTAATCAGTTTGTGATTTTTGTGCTCTTGAAACACCCAAGAGGCTTGCTTCTTCCAGATAAATTTAAAAAAATTATTGCTTGGTCTTGCTTGGATAGCTGAAGAGGAGGATTCAGTAGCCATTTTTACTAATCAAACTCTTCCCAGTCCTCTGCCCTCATATAAATCTGAATTGTGAGGGTTTGAGCTCAGCCTCTCAAGCTGAAGTATTGAAAAAGTGGTGCATGCTGAGTTAAGATAGAGGCACAAGGCAGCAGATCCCAGTAAGGACTAAATCTCACAGCATAGTCACGTTCCTGCTGCTGTGAATTTGACCCATATTTAATTATTTATGAGCAAACAGGCTTGTGCCTACAGATAATAGGAGAAATGGAGTATAAATGAGTCTTTGTGGACACATGTGCAGTTCATTGTCTGCATGTAGATTTTCTGTCGTAATTTAATAAGATTTTTGTGAATATTTGGCCTATCAACTTTGAAAAATAATTTTTGATTTAAGTTTGAGTTGTTCAAATATGGTGCTGTTAGTTCTTCCTTCCACTGCATCACAGAAAATTCACTGATAAAATTTATATTCATAAGTTTTTAGTCTTAAGGAACTGGCAGGAAAATTAAGTACATGTTGGAACATTTACCTATACATAAGCCCTGAAAATCCATCTCTTCTAATTCTTTCCCATTTCTTTAATTCTCATAGCATGAGCATTTTTCTGTGTGCAAGCACACAGCTGGACAAGGAAATCAGAAACAATAATACCAAATGTAGAGTTTTTGTGTTTACTTTTATCTCTGCATCCCACAAATATTCTGTGATGAAACCACTTACAAATGCACATACATAATTGTCTTTATTTCTTTGTGACATCTATGACATTTTGTAACTTACAAGCTAGTTCTCATCCATGTTTAGTTACAAGCAAAAAAGTGCAGAAAGGAAAGAATAAAAAAAGGAAAAAGATATCAGATGAATACAAATTCCTTTTTTCTAGATGCTGGAGTGTTAGGAATTTCTTTAATTTAAAGGCTGCCTCATTGACTGAATAAGTAACACAGACAGACATAAAAAAATAAGAAAGCATTCTGAGTCTATCACTTTTATGTAGCACTCATCACCATGTTATTGGAGTGCCATGTCTGCACACATTCTCAGCAAAGGCACAATTAGGCAGAGCAAGAATTATCCTGTAGGAAAACCATTCTCCTCGAACCACTGAGTGAGTGAATGTAAAAAATATGCCCCTGTGTTTCTGGGTAGCAATAGAAGTGCCAGAATCAATTATCTCTAAGAGCTCTTGGGCAGCAGGAACAGGCATGTCTGACAAAGCAAGGGGCACTTGGCATGCCATTAATTGAGTCTAAGGTATGTAACACAGACAGCAGCCCCCTCTGATTGCAGGATCCACTTCTCCTCTGGTCCTTTAAGGGGCAAGCCCATTACTAGAAATGAAGAACCAGGAATTACATGCCCAGATTGGATATTCCACTTACACAAGGCCAGTTAGGAGCCTCTTGAGTAATTTCTATTAACTAACATCATGCACAGACATGCACACGGGATACAAGATGAGGGAGAAGTGATAGGCCATGGGGTAGAGCTGCTGCTGCTGCTGTGAAATAGCAGAGATCAGTGTGATGTGGCCTTTTTGAACACTGCTGTATATATCCACCCCAAGTGTGCTAAGCAAATCACTGCTCACTGAAGAATTCATAAACTGGCTGTTAACATCATCTGGGGAGGGAGGGTGCCTTTGATTCCTGCTGGCTTTCCTGAACATATTTTCATCAGTAGCTCCTGAAATCAGATATGGTACCCAAGAACCCTAAGAGTTTCTCCCCAAGTCATACACTTCCCAGGACTAGAACTGTTGTGTTTAGAGGTTTTGATTTTAGTCTGGGTTTTGTTGGTTTTTTTAATATAAACTCCCATATTTAAGAAGCCAAGTAATATAACAAATTTAAACAAGAGGAGAAAAAATTTCTATTTACAGGTAAATGAATAGACTAATAAGGTATTTTATTAAGCTTGTATCTCTTTTCCTTTCTCCTTGTTTTATTAATTGATGTTCAAATAATATGAATTTGCCTTATGACTCAGAAGAATACTCTGATCTGACAAATTAATAGCTAAATTGTTTTGGTGCAGTATTTCAGTGACGAGGACTGTTCGTCACTGATGAACTTGCCCAAGAAAGATGATAAACCCTCTTGTCAATCCTTTTGCTGACAGTTGAAGCAATATGGAAAACAATCCTGCCTTGGACAGCTCAGCACAGCTTTAGGGATGTGCAGCAGGTGCTTTTGTTTTGCTGTTGTACCTGATCCACCTCAGAGCTGTTGAAGCAAGGAGTGTAAGCAGTGATTCCAGTGGGACTGATCTATCAGCATCTGGTTATTTATAGGTTATTTTGCAAAACTCTGACTTCCAAGGTGGTGAAAAATCCTTCCATTTCTGTTGGAATCCTATGGAAATCCAAAATGGCCACCAAAATACACTTGAGGACACATTTACACCCAACAGAAATATGGATAACTTATTAAGGAAAATTTCTTCCTGAAAGGGTTGTCAAGCACTATAACAGGCTGTTCAGGGCAGCAGTGGAATCACAATCCCTAGAGGAATTCAGAAGATGTGTGCTTGTGGAAAACAGGGACACATTTTAGTGGTGGGCTTGGCAGGGCTGAGTTAACAGCTGGACTGGACCATAAGGATCTGTTTCAACCTAAATGATTCTCAGATTTTTGTTATTCTAACCTACATAAAATCAATTTTAAAAAAAAGAAAAAAAAAAAAAAAAAAAAAAAGCCTGTTCCTCATCAGGTAAGAAACCATCATATAGCAGACACAGCACACCTCACTGCTTTGTTGATCACCTTTTCCCTTCTACACTGTACACTACAGAGCTGAGGCAGGGAGGCACAAAATCTCACTGAAGAGCTGGCTAAAATGAATGGAAATAGCTTCATATCTAGAACAAGTCACAGCTGCATTTATTCAGGATATTTTTCTTGTTTTTTCAACAGCAATCTAGAGACAAAAAGGGTCATCCAGAGAGTTGGCACCTGTAATTCAATATTTTTGTAAGATGGAAGCAATTAATGCCAAAATCTTCCATTTCAGGTGCATGCTTTGGCCAGCCCAAGAATGGAAATCCTGCTCCATTCTGCTCAAACTGGATCTTTTTCAATAAGGAGGACAAAGCCCAAGAGCCAGAATCCAAATTATACAGGGATTTAAAGAGAGGACAATTTTATCATACTTGTGTACTTAATCAATGCCACTGCATATGAGAGTAAAAAGCCACTCAGGACTAGCAGGTATTAGAAAGAGCTCCACTAAGCTAAACATTGTTAATACTCCCCAGGTTACAGAGGTAGTGGCCAGGATAAATTAATCTTATGACATGCTTGAATTTCTACAGTGTCTGAAGTCTAAGACATAACATCAGATTGTGCCATTGCTAAAAAGATGTTTCAGACAGAGGTTGGCTTGCAGAGATTTTCTAATTTAATACAAAAAAACCCAAAACAGTTCAGATTTGGAAAAAAAAAATAAAATATGGAATTGATTTGACCATTGGGTTTAACAACTAAAGATCTCATGCATCTGCATTAACCCTCCAAGTGACCCCATAGTTAAAGTAGTTTCAAAATTGCATTAAAAAATTAGAGAAAAACAGTGTTTTGATAACTGCTGAAGTATTCTCTTATTGCTCTTGTTGTTTATCTAATGGTTAGTTACAGAACTGAATCAAGACTATGACTTTCAGTGCCAGATGTTTTATATGTATAAGGTTGTGTGTGCTGCTTTAACATCCAACATTAAATTTGAAACTGTAATTTGGCTAAACATCAAGCACTTTTAGGAAGAAGATCTACAGACCCAGTGCTTAAAGAAACTAAATCTGATTCTGTAACCCCATCTTAGCATGTTAGCTACAGCTAAAATCTTGTACAAATAAGATAATATCTAACAGGTTCTCCATCAGTGTGAAACATCTATAGCCCCTTTCTGTATCCTTAATATCTTTTCTGACTTTCCATCAAGTTTATCAGAAGATCTGGTTGTCAATTTTTCTTTGCCACTGGATATTTTTTGCTTGAGAAATCTCTAAGGGAAATGGTGACATTATGTCATGTACAGTGGCCTGGCTGATCCTGAAGATACTGTGTTCATTGTACAGACATTGCAGAGTTAGTCTATCAAATTCTCAATTCAACATGGCTTAAATGTATGACAAAGTGAGTGAGTTATAAACTCACTAAATTCATATCCTTTTGGAAACCAGAAATGTAAGAAGATATGCAGGATCCTTTAGCTTGGTTTGGTTTGGTTTGGTTTGGTTTATTTTTTTTTCCTGAGACTAGCACTCAAAGAAGGATAATATATCGAGGTCTTTTTTTATATTAGCCAGACATATCAGGCCCTTTTTAACACAATTTTATTTCTACTGATGACTCAGATGTTTAAACATGCAAGTTAAGTAAAGTTTTATTCTTAAAAAATACCTCAAATTTTCTTTGCAAGCACATGTTGAAGTGTTTCATGAATCTTCTTCCTCTTGAGTGTCAAATCAGTGTTGAGAATGGATTTAAACTCTCTGGACAAAAGATTATTTTCATTATTTATTGCATAGAAGGGAACTGAGACATTTAAGAAATTTTGCTGTATATATCAGAATAATGGTTCTGGCATTGACACAGAAAGACATAATGTTTGTTAAGAATACTTAAAAGAGAAGAAAGTACCAAGCAAAACCAAACCACTAGCAAACATCCCAAATCCAACAAATTTTTTTATTGGACTGCCAATGGAATTTATAAAGTCAGATGAGTTTGAAAATCTCATTGTATTTACTCATAAATGTGTTTTCCATCTAGTTTTATAGTATCCTATTGATGACATACTTTGCTGAAAAGCTAAAAGCTGTTAGGGTTTTTGGACATGAAAAGCTATCTTGAGGAAAGTATTATTTTTAAAAAAGATGTCTCTCAGAGCATAAGATGAAAAAATATATACACTTATCTAAAACTAGCATCTTTTGCAATATGTAGCCTAACTTCTCATACTGGTACTGAACAGCATGTACTTAGGCAAAATATTTCTATTTTTTAGAAGCCTGCTGTGATCATGGTGAGTACCAATCAGCTAATGAAGTCAATGAAGACATGCAAATGAATTGTGATTTAGCTCCTGGTATCTGTATCTGGTGTGTCCCATCCCATTACCATTTCCTTGACTTACAGCACTAACATGATGTGACAACTCTTAATATCAGCTGAAATGACACAATGTAATATGACAACAATGTAGAAGAACACACTGCTTACAGACTGCTTTTCCCTCTTCATTTCCAATGGGCTCTGTGCAAGCTAAAATAAACCAAAGTGATGAGATGCAGTTCACCACAACTGTTGTGACTGCCTAGAAACAGTGCTGCCTACCATCTTACTAATCTGTTCTCATGCAGCTGAGATTAAATAATACATTTTAAGTAGAGTTATGTAACTCAATTTATGTATTAGGTTGCATATAGCTTGTATGTATCTTGAGGACATTAAATTCATTAGAAGTTTAACTTGGGAGGATTTTCTTGAGCTTGAGTGTATGGGAAAAGTTGCATGACTGAGACACTTTATTTATTCAAAGTTTCTCAATCAACAAATATCTTCCTCTTAAAGATTTGTCTGTCAGGTACTGAGTTGCTGTAGACCAGCATACATGTATACCAGAAAAATCTCCACTCTATTATTTTGTCAGTTAATGGGGTTACACAAGAGGATTGGTCTCTGCCCAGAGCTACAGTACACTACCACATGACCTTTTGGACCTTTTTTGTTGCCCCAGTGAAAACTGGCTAGCACAAATATTCAAGTTATCATGTGCGTTACTGAGGGCTGATTAATGCATATACATACTTCTGTGTCCATTCCACTTGTTCTCTGAGGGTTTTTGACAGAACAGGTTGTCTTTCTCAAGGGAATAAGGTAGACCTCACTGAGAGCAGAAGCACCTTTAGATCTGAGCCTATTCTATTGAATTGTCTTGGAGCAAAGGCAGATAGACATGCACAGCCTTGCAATGAAGCATGGGCTTAAATAACAAATGGTTTTGAAAAACTGCTTGATCTTAATTCACATAAAGTTGTATCAAATTATCTACCACACATTACAATTCTTTACCATGATCTTGAAAGGATAACTGGCTCTCCTCAGGACTAATGTATGCACTGGAACAAATCTCTGTTTTTTTTTCACATTTTAAAATCTTTGTTTCCTCTTGGAAACACAAGAATTTGACCTCTCCAGTAAATACGATTAAAGTTCTTAGAACCTTGCAGGCATTTTCTAGTTATTACTCACAGCATCCTACTAAGAAGATAAGAAATTTCTGCTGCTTCGTTTTATATCTTGGTAAAAAATAGGAGCACAGAAAAGCTGAGGTATTTACCAAAGCTTTTGTCTGTATCTCACCTAACACCTAGGACTCTGGACAGCAGGTGCTGAAGTTATGTGATTACATTGTATTTGAAGCAAATACAGGAAAACATTATCTTTAAAAGGCCAAAAGAAGTGAAGCACTTTTTCTTTTTAAATATGAATGGTTATATTATTGGTTTTAATATTAATTCCATTGTATTGTTTCTCAATGGGAGTATATTTTATAAACTGTTAAGAAAACATGAAGTTTAACCTTGGAGAATAAACTTCATAAATGTGTACAGTTTGCAGTGCTCTGAGCAGTGCTAAAGCTGCCAGATATAAGAAGCAGTGTTGACATTTCTCTGTCATTACACAACAGCTGAAATTTCTCTTGTAGTTTTCTACTAGGAAATTTCCATATTTTGTTTTCCTGGAATTATTTTTTCTGCAATTATTTATAAAAGTCCACTCCTCCACTCTGACAGAAGAGCATCAGACTGATGCTGATGCTCTGATGTTGGGCAAACATACTCCTCACTGCTGTCTGTTAGCACTGGTTCCTGATTCTGATCTGATTCCCTTCCTCAGTGAGGTTTTTCCTTCTTGTCACATCAAACACCTGATGAGAAACATAGAACTCTGGAGAATCTGGAGAATACAACAGCTTATGTCCTGTTTTTTGCTGACATAGAGTTAATTTTCTTCCTGAGTAGCTGATATAGTGTTGTAGGTTTGGATTTAGTATGAAAACAGTGTTGATATCATACTGATTTTTTAGTTTTTGCTCAGTTGTGCTAACCCTAAATGCACAGGTGCAGAAGAGGCTGTGAGGGAGCATGACCAGGAAAGCTGATCCAAAGTGGACAAAAGGATGTTCCAGACCACAGAACATCATGCTCAGTGCATAAACTGGGAGCAGTTGGCCAATTGCTGCTGGGAATGACCTGGGCATTGGTCAGTGGCTGAGCAGTGGTATCATGCATCCCTTGTCTGTCTTGGGTTTAGTCCTCTCTTTCATTTTTTCCCTGTTGTTCTTATTGTTATTGTAATCATCATCATTATTGTTATTTTGCTGTTTCACTAATATGTTGCTATTAGTAGTATCCTTATTTTTATTTAAATTTGAAACCTCTTATCTGAACTCACAGATTTTACCTATTTTTCCAGTTCTTCTTATCCCCCTGGAGGTGGAGTAGACACAGTGGCTGCATGGTACATAGTTGCCATCTGGAGTCAAACCATGGGGACATTAAATGAGAAATAATACAGAAACTTCCTTTCTCCTGTGATATGGAACAGCTTTTACTCCTTGTCAGATGCTTCACATCTGTCATAGACTATCTGATACTCCTACATCCATCACATATTTTGTCTTAGATCAAATGCCATGCACTTCACATCATTTCAACTCATCACAAAGCCAAATATGTGTCTGCACTGGGACCAGGAAATATAAGCTAACAAATCCGACTAAATACAGTGAAGTCTTTGATACTTCTGTTGGTCTGTGCTCCAGGAGCAGACAGGGGCTTCATAAGTTTCTTGGTGTGGAAATATTTCATAGGAAATTTAACCCAGCTACAGAAAAATCCTGGTACCTGTGGTCATGTGAAGATGCTTTCAGCTTTTCATTCACTTACTCCTTCCTTATAGTTTGATTATAGCTCAAGTAGCTCTGGGACAAACACTAGGTTTCCTGTTAAGTTTTTCTGGAATTCCATACTGATGGAATTCCCTGGAATGGCTGAATCTGCATTTCAGATAGGCAAGACGGGTTTAGACAATGATCACTTTTTTAAGCACTATATGGGTATTCTATATATATATATTCTATTCCATTTTTATTTGAATTCAGTAGTCATTGGCAGGAGAAGAAAAGCAATTAGCATCTATCGCCAGGTAAGATTAGGAAAATACTGTTCTAAAGCTCAACAATGTTAAAGTAAAGGGTCAAATTTTTGAAAGGAGATGGGGTGCAGCAAGTGCTTCATAATCTTAACATGAAATGGGACTCCCATCTTCTCTCTAGCAAGGAGAATGGAGCATTTATAGACCTTTGACCTTGAGGGATTGTGTGGACTTCTTTTGAAGAATTACATGCCACAAAGCCAGATATTATGACAAAGAAGGGGAAAGGAAGGAGATGGCACAATGGGCAAGGAGGGCACTTATATTCAAACAATTTCATTTTTTATGTACTGTCTAAATTCTTCTGTTTCTAAACCTCACTCTTCTACTATGTTTTTCAAAGAGAACAAAAAAAATTCAGAGTACCAAAGTCTTTGTGGTGTTTTCTGAATGCTCATTTTGAGGAAAACATGTAGTAGATTTTCCTTAGAGCTCTGAGTGACTTAAGGGCTTGCCATCCTGGGCTTAACCACTCCTTTGTCTCAGGCTTGAAAATCTGCACATATATAAGAAATGTGGGTCTGGAGATGTAGCAGCTGGATTCAGTCTATTTCATCTGATGAGCTTTAAATCAGCCTTAACATTTAAAAAGATAAAAATAAATAAATAAAAGACAACATGAAACTGTCAGAACTCAGCAATTATTGTTTTCAAGAGGTCTGAAAAATGTGAAGTATGTAAATACCGGTGTTATTACCCAAGTTTCATGTTTATATCTCATTGTTTTTACAACCAAATGCTCATAAGCTTTTGAAATTGCCATTCCTGTGCAAGGTCAGTCTATCATCACATCATCTAATTTTATCCATATGAAAGTTAGGCATCAAAGGTAATTATCTACAGCCAACACAGAGAATGTAGCATCTCTACAGGCAATCCATCCTAAATATCTCAGATATCTAGTTTTGAAAGGAATTAATTGCTCAGTACTGATGCCAGTATCTCTTCACTACAATCACAGGGAATTTAAGCAATTTGGTTATTTAAACTGCCCAAATTTTTTAAAACCAACGTCAAGCAAAATAAATGGTTGTCAAGGCAATTTGTCATCCAGGGAGAGATTGAGATTCCACTTGAACTATGTGAGTTCTAGTAATTAGCAAAAGTCCTTAGCATCCTGTGTGGAATTTTCCCTCTGGAAAACCACGTCCATTTGGGCATTGTGGGTATAAGTTTTAGGGGGAGCTTTGTTGAAAATAGCCCTCAAAATCTACAAGGAGGGAGGGATGCATGAATACATGGATGCTAAAGGCTGTTATAAAATGAAACAGCTAATTGAATCTGGAGCCTTTGAGGGCTGAACAGCAATAAACAACACCCAGGAATAGTGCAGTAATTTGAACATGCCAAATTTTGGAGGTTTCTTTGATGTGTGATAGAAAGTAATTTGAATCAGCATGAGAGTCTGAATCAAACCTAAAGCCCTACCCTAACCCGCTGGGGCTGGCATTCTTCTGGCTCGATAAAAGGTTTCTCAAGGCATTAAGCAAAGTCCATAGGGGGTGGGAACATAAACACAAACACAAGCCACTGAAATGCTAACTCCAGCTTTCCCTTCCATCTCATCTCTCTTCCTCATCCCCAGAATGAATTGCTCATGAGGTGGTTAACATAATAATGTGTGTTTTAAACAAATATATATATATATTTATATATATATATGTATATATATATATAAAATGTATATATACTGGACATTTAGCAAAGTTTCTAGGGTGGAGCACTTGCTAAGGTAATTTTTCACAGACACGTAACAAGCTTGGACACAAATATTTTGCGAATGGAAAAATCTTCTATTTAAACACTATGGTTTTTTGTCACATCAGTGTAACTCAGGTTCAGCATTCCCTGACAAAGCAAAGTTTGCTGCTCATCCCTGGCAGGTTGGAGCTGTGGTGGCAGGAAGCTCATCCATCCCCACCCATAAACCTGGCTTGTTCATTGAGATCAACGTGGGCCATTGCCAAGAGGCAACTTTTGGGGTGGTTCTTCTGCCCAGAAGCTCAGCTTTTGTCACACAAAATGTTGAGTTGTGTCAGCTGCAGCTGCCACTCCACACACAAAGATGATAGCTCAAGTGGAAAGCTTTAGCTGCTGAATGCTGCATCAGAACAGCTTGGATTTAAAGCCTTGAGACTATTTAGAGCCTTCAGGGGAAGAATACCAGACAAGTTAGATCACTATGAAAAATGATCACTAGGGACTACAATACATAATAAGGTATATAAATATATGTCACACAAAAGTGCCGTAGAAAAATAAAAAACAAAGTTTGCAACATTCTTCCACATAATGGCTTTATGGAAACATTACAATATTACACAAAGCTCAGAGCACAATATGAACCCCTGCAGACTCTGAAATGTGGTAAGCTGTAGGGTACAGGAACCCACAGAGAAGCAAAAGCAAAGGTTTAATGGTATTTTAAATGTTATGACTACAGAGAAGGAGAAATCTGCGATCTAATCCTTTTCAGAATTCTTTGTGCATGGCAGAATAGGTGGGAACTCTGATGCTGTCCTCTAAATCCAGCTGTGACTGAACAAATGCTGCTGAGGGAAGGAGTTTGCAGAGGCAGGGCTGGGGATGTCATCAAGGTCTCTGCAGCTGCTTTTCAGTGCACTTCTTATTGCAGTGCACCACTGGCATCTGCGTGCATTTCCATTTTGAGAGACCCCATCCTCGTGCAACAAAAAAAAATTTTGCTTCCAAAGGAAGAAAGACTGAAATGCTTCAATGGCCAGACTCTGTGAATTTGCCTTCAACTGAAATTCACCTCTGTGGGAGGTCCCTGGAAACCCAAAGCAAAGGGATTTGGTTTTTAAGGTAGAGTGATTCTAGGTTGAAAGAAGTCACTGCAAGATTTAAAAGTATTATAAAATTGCTCAAGCTTCTGTGGAATTTCAGCAGCTGGAATTAAGACAGCACTAATGTAAGGAAAATAATTTAACAATGGATATTAACTTCTACTGGATGAGTCTGCCTATCTTGTCCTGTAACCCCTGGGTTTTTCTCAGTGTGAATCAGATGGGAAAATAGAAGTGGCCATCACATGAAAGTGTCATGGACATGCATTTAATGTGCTAAAATTTCCTTTCAACATAGTTGTCCTTTTACAACTGACAGAAAACAAAAATTGTTTTTGTTTTAGTTTACATGGCTTTCTGATTATTCTGTTTTTCACATCTTGGAAAATTTAGTCTTGAGCACATATATCTTGAGCTTGAAAAGAGAAAATTCAGAATAATGAAAACTATTCAACAAGCTAGAAAATGAAAACAAAACAAGGAAATTAAAACACATCTTTTAAAAAAACATGTATTTTATTGCCTTGAAACAAACCTTTGTCTGTCATAAGTCCTCTCATTAGCCAGCTGTTTTGTTAACTGAAATATTGATCAAGCCTGTCACACTTTCTTTGTCTGTCAGGAACAAGAGAAGGTGCTGACCCTTTCAGGAAATTGTGGTGACAGGTCTGTAATTTGATAATCACTTGCTCAGAAAAGATTTCACTTTGCTCCCTGATGTAAATTTGGGCTACTTAGTTTCCTTTGATTTTTTTTCTTTTAACTTTCAAGTTTAGTCTTCTGAAAACTTCAGAGTTAGATAAAGAAACACAATATGATTATTGTTTTTTCAGAATACACTACATAGATTTTTTTCTCTCTTTAGTTGAAGTGACTGTGCTTACTGATGAGAAACTAATTATCTTTTTTCTCCAATTTCTCATCATATGAGAAGAATGCCTATAGATAAACCCTGTCATATTGTTTTTTCAGACTGGAACTATAACTTGGCAGCCATTTCCAACTGTTTTTTTTTTGCTGTTGGTGTCAAAGGGTCACTGGGTCATACAATGGTTTGGATTGGATGAGACATCAAAGGTCATTTTAGTTCAAACTTCTTTGCCATGGCCATGGACACTTTCCACCAAACCAGGTTACTCAAAGCACCATTTAACCTGGCCTTGAACAATTCCAGGGATGAGACATTCACAGCTTCTCTGGACAATATATTCCTGTGCCTCAGCACCCTCACAGTGAAGAATGTTTACCTAATATTTTTTCTAAACCTGCCCTTTTTCAGTTTGAATCCAGTCCCCCTTGTCCTACTGCTACATGTCCTTACTAATATTCTTTTCATCACAACAGGCTATTTTATGAAATAAGGCATTTCCCACCTTGAAGTGACTGAGAAATTAAAAAGCACCTCTCATGGGTTTTTAGATACTCATGAGGCCCAGATTCAGGTTCCTGTCTACCAAGGACTTTAAGATAACCAATTCACCTGTTTGTTCAGCTTTGCTACCAGCCTTGGAAATGCTTGGGAAAAGAACTGTGCATCCTGCAGAGCAGAAAAGCTTCTCTCTCAAATTTTTGAGTAGTCAAATAACTAAGTTAGGCAACCCTTCTGTAATTATTTTGTACCATTAAATGTTCTATCCATCAGAATTTAATTGTTGTAATTAACAAAAGAAGTATTCTTCCTCTTCTCTCTGTGTCACTAAAATGATCTTCTGCATGCCATTACTTGGCATCATTCACTGACTTGAAGATTGTGTGTCTTCATTTGATGAACAAGGCTGTCACCTTCTCTGGGTATTTTTTTTCTTTTTAGTATGATCAAAAGTGTAAAATATTTTTTCCCCACAGCTAAACTGCAGCAATCATGCTCAGAGGTTACACACACCTGAACAGCTGCTTCTGCAAAAAAACTTCATTTTCCTCACAGATGAGCTACATTGAAACCAACTGGCTGAAAAAAGATTTGATGTTGAGGCATCTGAAGGGGATATTGTTATATTGTTTGCCATTATATGCTTGATGCCTGATCATGAGTAATGTGTGAGTTCTGATGGAGGAAAACATCCAAAACGGTGTCACAGATCATTTTTCCCAAATCCTGCCACATCTTGCAGAGTGAAGGTTCAGTTTCTTACAAACCTATGTCAATCTTGAGATGATGCTGCTTTTCACTTACTTAGGTAGTTGAAACCTGGAGATCCTACCTGGTCACTAATGAGTTGATTCTGTCCTCAGATGGATTATCTGAGACCTGTTTTACTGTATTCTAGCCTTCAGAGTTTAAGTGCAAGGCCAAATAATTCCCTCCTAAAATAAGGTGAAATGTAAAATCCATGTTACTTGAATTCACACCATGAAAAATTAGGTTTTTAGGCCAAGGATGACAGCATGTGCCCAAGAACATTGTCCAAACACTTCCTGAGCTCCCTCAGGCTGGGGCTGTGACCACTTCCCTGGGAGCCTGTTCAGAGCCCCACTACCCTCTGGGTGAAGAGCCTTTTTTATAATAACCAGCCTGAACCTCCCCAAAACAACTCTAGACCATTCTCTCAGGTCCTGTCCTGGTCACCACAGAGCAGAGACCAGTGCCTGCCCCTTCTCTTCTCCTCATGAGGAGTTTTCAGACTGCAAGGGTCTGAGTTCCCCCTCAGTCTTCTGAATCATGCCTAGCTTTAGAAACCTTGATGAGGTAAGTCACAAACTGACAGACAAATATTTCCTTATCCAATTCAAGAGACATCACAATAGCATTTTTCACATCTAGAAAGTATCTGTAATTCCATGGCAACCTCCTCTGGATTGACATCTCATCTGTCTGTCTGATGTACACCCTGCTGCAGTTTTGTTATTGCCTCTGTAGTATCCTCAGAAGCAGCTTAAAACTCCTCTCATTCACACTGAAGAAAAGCAAGTGTAATTCAGTGAATGAAGAAATAACTCTTTGTCCAACAGCAGAATAAGGTCTCTCTTAAAAAAACAACGACTCTGACAGGAGTATCAGGCATGCTGTGTGTACATCCTCTTAAACACTGGGATGAAAAGGTTAAGGAGAAAAGGAAAAATCACAAAAAGTGTGTCACTTAGGAAGGAGTTGGCCAAGAATATTATCTGCATATTTCAGTAACTGTTGCTTTTCTAATTTCGTATTTCAGTTAGGCAAAATAGTGCATTGGTTTTACCATTTTTTGAATTTACTGCATAATAAGAGCATTCCTTCTAAGAAATTAATGGTTTCACAGAAACATCCAAAAATACAGAGGATCACTGCTTACAGCTAGAGGTGGCAAGGCTTGCTGAAGTTGATACTTTTTAAGGTGATGCAATGTGATGATATCCTGACTCATCTGTTGTAGCTATCAGACTGCTCAAATTAGTGTTGTGCTCACTCTTCCTCTGTGTCAGTGGAATATTTTCCTCCTCCTTTGCTTTAGATAAACTTCACTTGGTTACAATTTTTGTGTAGTTTTATTCCTGGATGTGGCCCTAACAATAGATATTAATTTTGCAACCCAAGTTTTATATAAGACACCCCTCCTATTACTGCTACTTCAGGTCTTCTTTGATATTTTTTAAACATGAGCCTGCTTTCTCCTGAGCACAGTCTGATGCCTCAACACTGTTGTTCTGAGGAGTTTTATCAACCATAGGTGGTGCTGTGCTGTAATTCTTTGATTATGTTTTGTTGGCTTTTTTTTAAAGTAGCTAAAATAGGTATAAAGGCCACCAAGAAAGAATCAGTGGTTACAGTAAAAAAAAAAAAAAATCCAAATGGATGGGATTAGTTCAAAACAAACTCAGTGGGTGTTCCTGTATACTTCTGAATTCACAACTTCTTTTACTCTCTTTCTTTCTATTTATATATTTTTAAACTTCTGTGTATTTCTCTTCCACCACCTCTGGCTGTACTTCTCATTCTGGTACTTACTGGGTAGCATATCTGGTATCTATCTCACAGCTTGACAGCTTACTTTACTTCATTTATGTGCAGAAAAGCACCATCCTAGAAGCTTCTGTTCATATTTAACTTCATTGGTGTCTTTTTGTTGAGCTGTACTTATTATCCTTCACTTGGTATATGCTTCAGAAATTCCACCAGAGACACACTTGAAATCATGAAATGGAGTATTGAAACAGAATCTGGTCTGAATTTATTCAGCTGGGAGGCCAGGGTGATTTTCCAAACAAAAAGTGCAGACAATTACCTGAGCCCTTTGTAACTGGTACTTTACTGTATGATGCTCAGCTAGAAATATCCTGGGAAAGCCATTTCTGTTTTAGTTTAGCTGAAAGAGTCTGGAAGCATCCTGTCATAAGTTATCACTTTGAAAATTAGTGCAATTACTAAGAATAAGAATTTTTAAAATAAAAATGTTCTTTTTTTTCATTCCTCCACCCCTGCACATTCTCTTTAGATTTTATTTTTGTCCCAAAATTAAGTCATTCTTGTGCCTTGAAACCAACCCATTCCTATGTGTTGCAGGGAAAGAAAACCTTGGTCAATTCATGTGGTTAAAATCAAATCAGTACCAAGGAGGTATGTCAATTCATTAATGACACACCATCATCTCTCAATCAGTGAGCTATGCAGTCAGGATCAATTCAGCAATAACACAAATAGACCACATCCTGACACTTACAAAGTGCTAACACCTATGCTTTTTGAGACATCTTCCCATAGATTACCCAAAAGTTTTACTCTCACCCACATGCACCCAGGCAGACAGAGTTATAGAGCCACAGAATGATAGAATTGTTTAGGCTGAAACAATTAAGATTATCAAGTCAAACCACTAACCAAGCACTGCCAAATCCACCACTTAACCATGTCCCTGAACACCACATCTACCTGTCTTTTAAACTCTTTCTCAAATGGTGGCTCCAACTTTCCTGGGTTGAGTGCACACCATTTCTCCAAGGATATGGGAGTTAGACCCACACATCCCTCCTCTCAGAATGTTTTCCCCATTTTTCACAACATTCCTGTTGGAGATGTGTTGGCTGTACCACTGTGGGTACTCACACCAGTACCTGCAGTCCCTTAATTCCCACCTGTGTGCACTGAGACATTCACACACTGGCTGTAGATCTCTCCTTGCTGTCTCTGCACTGTGAGGTAGGAAAAATCCGGATGCTCTTATCTTGCAATTTTTTTGTTGGGTTGTATGCATTCTTGCAAACATCTGTGCACACTAGCTGTCTCTTTCACCACTGCATGCTGCAGCACAGGGCATGTCCTTGGGAATCCTGCTAGGTGCTAGGCTGTTTTGTGGCAGTGAGCTCCACATGATCATTACTGATCAGTTATTTACTTTTCCATCTTTTGTTAAGTATAATCAAAGAAAATATACAGCACTTTGTTAAAAATTATCTGAAACTCCCTCCAGATATCACCCTGTGAGACCTCAGTTTACAGATTATGTCTTGGTTTAATAAAAAGGGAAAAGATCTTTCAAAAAGCATTTATTTTTTAAAAAAAATCTTAATTTATTTTTTCCTTTTCTTCCTGCTTGGCTATGCATCTTTATTAATTTTCATCTTGTAAACACAATAAAAGGTCCAAGCAATTTTTTTAACGGAAGAGCTTAATAAACACCAGCTGGACTCCAGAGAAGCTTTATTTTGATTTTAAAAAATATTCATCTTGGACATCCCTGCAAATGTCATGGACTACTATGATACTGACGTTCTTCCTGCTCAAAAGAAAATGCACTGATCTGAAATGCAAAAATTCTGTGATTGGCACTCTAGTGAGTAGAACCTATATTGTATTTCTGTTGTCTTTGTTGTTGTTGTCATCATCATATATGTGTTTAGCAGGTAATTGATGGGCAAATTTCTCTTCCAGATAAGATAATTTTTATGTGGAGATAGTCACAAATTCCATTCTGCTTATTATGGAAGATTTTAGCCAAGTCAGGAAAGCTCTTGATTCAGTCAGCCATGAAGAAGTTCAATGCAGAGCTGATGTTTTCTGGAAGTACAGCCAACCTGTTCATCTCCAATGAAGGTGTGCTTTTTTGTCCTGCCTGGTGTATGAATTATGCTTAAATAGTTAGAAATTATTCCAGCAGTTGCTGAGGCACCTAGAAGTGAAATCTCTAAGGTATTAGAAGCCTTATGTATGAATTGCTTCGAAGAGCAGAGTTCACAGCCAGGGGAGCAACAGATATGTTCATGGCTCATCTTGATACATGGGGGAGGTCAGTAACCAGCTGAGACTGTACATTATTTTCTTCCATTCAGCAATATATGCAATGAAAAACAGCAGTGCAGCATAGAGGTGAAAAATGTACATGTCACCATAACTGCACTCTTCTGTGGAAAAGTGAGGAAAAGATTCTTAGGTGCTGGAAGAGCAAGAAGATAGGATGAATAATATGATGCTTGCAATGGTAACAAAGTGTTTGTGCTACAGAAAATGTCTTCAAAGGCAAATATGAACTTGAAACTTGAGAAGGAGCATGTGCAAAGTCTGATGTAGAAGAGATTTATTTGGAATGTCTGGAAAATTAGAAACTTCTATTAAAGAGAGACCAGTTTGTGATAAAGTTTCTTCTTTATATATACTGGATGGGAAAATATCAGGGAAGAAGGACTAGAACCATAAGTTAAACTGGTCACAAACTGGACATAACTGTGGCTGAATAAGCAACTACAAAAAAAAAAACAACCAAATACTAGAAAAAAATCTAGACCCAGAAGAGTAAGGGACAAATTACCTCTGAACCAATTTCAAGACGTAGCTTATGTTCTGAAAAGAGATTCTGTGAGTTAGCGTATAGAAAGGACTGGAGTGACCAAAGATACTTCTCTCTGTTATGCATCCCTAAAATTTATTCCAAATTTACACTGAATGGAAGCCAAACCTTTGATCTGCTGATGTGCTAATCTCTTGCTAGCAACTTTGTCTGAAGGGAGACAGCATGGAGGAGAGGTTCAGATGGGTCCCTCGTGTGTGACAGCTTCAGAGAACATTTTCTTTTATGGTATTCTTTGGGATCTGCTGGGATCATAAACATATGAATTAGCACAGACTCACAGCTTGGACACTCCTTTGCATTTCCAGGCACTAGATATCAAGCAAGACATGTAAACATAAGCAGTGGGGTGTACAGGAGAAACATAAAAGGGAAGGACCAAGGGATCTGAAGTCCCACCTTTTATCCTAATCTTCTGGCAATTTTGGGGCCTACAAAGCTGTGTAGACTATTGGAAACTCACAATTCCAAGTCTTCCAATTTTTTTCACACACATTTTTGTAGCACACTCTTCTCTGTTGAGCTGGGGGCTACTTTCCTCACATTCAAATGCTTTTTTAGCACTTAACTCATGCTGTTCCTCTTTTCCTCTCTGTCCTGATGCTAAGTTTATGTTCTGAAATTTATGTGCAATTGGCAGACAATTACCTTTACTTGTTATAAACCTTTCCCCACGTACTTTCCTTCATCTCTTGCTATTATTCTTGACTGAGACAGTCTCAGTCTCCTGTCTTTTTCATCATATCTGAAGTGAACTTCACAAAGATTGAACCCCAGATTCAATAATGACAATAAGGCATTATTGAGGATGAAAAGATTAAGTAAAATTGTCCAAAATAATTCTACATTTTAGAGTAAATTAAGGTTATCTCAGCTTTCTCAATCACGTAAAAAAACTTATCCTCTGTGGACCTCTGTGGAGAAAAAGAAAAAAAAAGAGACATCAAGCCTGCTTCTTTCAAACACAAATTTCCAGATTTTACTTTTTTGCTATGTTCATTGCCTCTCTTAGCATATTTACTATTTGCCTAGTTGGTTTTTTGTCTAATAAGAAATCACAGCAGATCTAGGAACCTTTTTTCTCCCACATTTATATGATAAATATTTGTATATGTATTAAAAACGAAATCTCTAAATCACACAAAACATGCAAAAATAATTTTGATCTGTTTATACAGTCAGCCAGCATATTGTTAATAACATAATCACATTGAACAGCATCTCTAAACCTCCAATAAATTCAGCTTGTGGAAGAGAAAGCGTACTAAGAGATTGTTGTTCTCACAGATTCATTCAATATAGAACAAAGAAATACACAATGAATAGAATACTTTCTTTAGGGGCTGAAAGATTCTTCCACATAGCTAAAAAATTTACTATATTGCTCCAATATATACAAAGATGGGACTTTTGAAGGTTTTGGGGTTTTTTGGCATCTTAGGTTTTCAGTGTTTCTCTGTATTTTTATTATTGAAGAAGAATTTTATTTAACTTTTGTTTTTGTTTTGTTTAAGTTACACATACTAAATACCAACATGTCTCAAATATTCAGCAAACAACTGTTTTCAATCATGAGCCATCACAGTTATATTGACTATCTAGCAATATCTATACTCTTAACATTAGTGACTATATAATGAGTTTTTTTTGTTTTCTTTTTATGTACAGGACATGAAAAATTTCTGAAAAACACTCCCAGTTCCAAACATTTCAAGTGTTAGAAGCCCTTATTAGGAGAAAAAATTTTAATATTATCTTGAAGTCTTTCTCCAAGCATCTGCAATACTAACATTGCTGCATCAGTTTACAGACACCATGGAAACAGGACCTAAACTTTTCTGTGATGATCTGTTCTATAATAAGTTACCAGCAGAATCAGACATAGAATTCAAAGGAACTTTAGTCCTACTTTCCCCATTTCTCGTTCTATTTCTTGTAAAGAATTGAGTAGAAGACAGTTCTTGTGTTTATCAACAACAGCATTTTGTTTTGAACAGTTATTAAAATGTAGAATTTTCTCAAACATATCATCTGCCACTCTGCAATAAAACTATGCCAGTCTCTTGGCTGACATCTCAAAAGATATGCACAAATAAATTCAATGGAAGCATCAGAGATTTATTGTTCCTAATTTTAGGGCAAGTTTACGGAAAAAAATATGCTACTAATTTTACTTCAAAAAGGGCCACTCAGAGAGACTGAAAGTCATTGGGTTTTTGTTTGGTTGGTTGTTTTTTGTATTTTTTTGGGTTGGTTTGGTTTGGGCTTTTTCTTTTTGTTTTTGGGGTTTATTTGGGTTTTTGGGGTTTTTTTTGATAAGGAAGAAATGCACAGGGAGAAAAGACACAGAGCATAAATAAGGTTATCATAAGTTCACTTCAAATTCTCTGACAGGAATCCTCTGCCATTCTTCAGCTCTTCTAAATGAACTTCTTAAAGCACAACCCAAATCACTCCTGGGTTCAATGTTTCGAGTCCCCAGCCCCTCCACAGCCACACAGCAGCTGAATTGTCACAGGTGCACAACAAACCAAGCCAGCATTCCAGACTCTTGAAGCTCACTGGTCTCTCTATTGACCAGTGTTTGTGAAATGCTCAGTTCAATAACAGTGACCCATGATGTGCCATTATGGCATCTGATACCCCAGGGAAATGCAAATCCATGTGTCCCACATAGCAGGGAGCAGTGAGTATGAAAGGCAGGGCTACTGAGAAATGTAACATAATTGAACACCCTTTAAAAGACAAAACTCCTTATAACATTACTTAGGCAGTAATTTTTATTCAAATAATGTCAGTAACATTATTTAAAATCCTTTTAGATAAGAACATCAGCCCCCGCACTCATCTCGTCATCAACTGACACCTGTCAAGAAGAAACTGTGGGGGGAAGGACTGCTCTTTAAAAGGAATTTGAATAATGTTAATACATTGCTCAAAAATATTTGGCAGACACTTTTCTTCCTAGCAGCTCTCTCTTTGACCTACATGTGCTTATGCAATACCCTTGAAGAAGAACAAGGAAAATATCTAATACTTCAGTTGCAGTTTAAAATTTATTTTTTATTTTGAGAGAAAGAGAACTAGTGGTAAAGTAATGTTAAACTATTTAAGTTTTCCTGAAAAATAAAGATGTATGAATTATACTGTATGTTATAGATTGTAAAAATGCTGCATTTAGAATCACAGAATTATAGAATTGATGAGATTGGGAAAGATTTTTAAGATCATTGAGAATAAGCACTAATCCAGTACTGCAAAATCCACCACTGATCCATATCCATGCCACATATTCATATCTGTTAAATCTTTGGGTATATTTGGGGGTTTCATCTCAACGGGAATATGCAGGCAGATGTTACATGACCTTCCAGACACTGTCCTGACATGCTACCTGTGTTGCATGAGTTGCAATACAAGACCTCTGCTGGTCTCTGCTTGTTTGGCAGCAGCCACCTCACATTCAGCTCCTGGCTTTGTCCAGAGCAGAAGCTGCCAACAGAGCAGGAATGTGCCAGGTGTAAGGGTGCCAGGTGATGCAGAAAAGAAGGGTTTGCATTTGTACTTCTTTCTCATTGCCCTCTTTTATGACAATGAATGTATAAGTAGCCATTTCTTATTCCATCAATCTCTGCCAGTACACTGAAGTATGAAAATTACGGTGACTCATGCAGTCTGGGAAAGATAAAGTGAACATATACTACTTTGACTTTATCACTGCTCTGTAATTCAATTGATTACATTTTGTTCATTCTCTTTGGTTTTGACCTTCCTGATCTCATAGAAATATAATCTTACATTGTCCAAGTGCAGGTATCTGAAGTTCTTTTAGTCAGAACAGATAAGGAAGCTCCTATTGAGTACTTCTGAGTGACCAGAATGGTTTAGTTTTATGTTCCAGTGATTCCAGTGGTGGATTAAGACTTCTGGGTTTGCATCTGTATAAGCACTTAGAATAAGGTAGTCCCTGTCCCTTTGTAAAGAAAATGGACAACATTAAAGGAAAATGTTTGATAATCATTTAGATTTTGGGTCTCGACACAGAAGAATTTCATCATACAAAGAAGCTGCCACTGTACAAGACCTACACAGGATTGTCACCTCAAGTATTTTGCTTTAGGCTTCCTACAAAATCAAAGGAGAAAACAGGGTGTATCTAGAGGGAGGCTGATCTTAAGGTGCCCTATACTCCTAAGGTTGTTCAAGAGAGCAGCCCTGTTTGTCTACAGCAGTTGAGAAGCAGAATCTAAAGAAATCACTGTAGATACAAATATCTACTCTGCAGGCATTAAAAAGTTAGGTAAGATAAACTTCTCTAGTTGGACATCAGCAACTTCCTGGTAACCCTCCAAGGATATGAACTTACAATATGGAAAAGGTGCATAACTCAAGAGCAATTATGCTGCCAATGAATCCATGACATTGTACTCCAAAGCAGACATAGATATGTGCATGAACAGGTAGCTTGAACACTGCACATCATTCCATGGTGCTTGATTATGAGAGGCATGGATGTTTATACCAAGAACAGATAGCACAGTAAGAAAATTGTGAGTGCTTTGTATCAATTATCTTAAAAACATAAAATTGATATTGTCATCATTAATAGAAGCAAAACCCAAGGGAAAAGACTGGAAGCCACTGAAGTAGGACAACCTTTTTACAGTGAAATCAATTAAATACATGCTGCTCTCTTAAAATGCACCACTTCATTTTAAGGAGCTTAAGGTATGAATAACAAGGCCATAAAATGTTAATAACTATAATAACTGTAGCTTCTACGATATTTTTTAACTGTGCGGAACTGTAATGTGACAAGGAACAATAAAAAGAACTTACAGACATTACTTGGGTTAGGAAAGGTTGAGAGATTTTACTGAGAAAGCTCTGCTCTTTCACCTCATTGACCTTGAATGAATAAAGGTCCAGAGAAGTGGAGTGGCCAGGTAGTTTTTTCAAGCCACGCCTTAGGAATAGCCATCATATTTAATAAATATGTTACTGCTGTTTATATTATTGTAATGCCCAGAGGCCTCGTCATGAACTGTTGTGCTAAGCACTGAAAAATACAGATTAAAATGACAGTCTCTGTCTCTCAGAGCTTGTATGTAAAGTGTAAGGCAAGAGAAAATAGCCTCATGCAAAGAGACAGGACAACAGAAGGAAACATTTTCTTTCTTGGTCAGCCTAATAAGCAATGGCCAATTTCTTGGGGGCTTTTTTTCTTTTTCAGCAGGCTCAGTGGTAAAGGATTTGCAAGAAAATAGAGCTTTGTGGAAGATTTTGGAAGGTTCCTGTCAGACAAAAAGGCTGTCTGGTAGGGGTTCCAAAAATGTCTTTTACGTGTCTGGAAGCAGTCTGAAGGAGACAGGACACTGAGCTGTAGATCTGAGAGAAAGGTCCTTTGGAGGATATATGGAAAGAAGAGAGACAAGGGAATTTGGACCCATCAGAATCAATGAAGGGTAAAAAAAATTCAGATATGCTGCGAATGGATAGCAAGCCAAGGAGAACAGGATGTGGTGTCCAAGCCAGTTTCTGAAAGCTTGAAAAATGTTCAACATTCCTTCTCTGCTCTGCTCTGCTGCTTGTGAGCACACATCTAAGAGGAAGTAGAGGCATCTTCAGAATTATTCATCATTGCTTCTGTGACCAAAGTCACCTAAAATACGAGGCTCATTCTGCCTTTGAGAATTACCTGTCCAACACAAGAGAGAAGCACCTGGAAAGTTCTCTCTGGATGAGTAGTTTCACCCAAATTTATGTGCAAGCTTTCAGGAGCTGATGAAATTGGTAGCCCAATTAAGGTGAGGAGCTGGACCTCCATGTCCCCAGGTCCAATCAGGAGCAGCTCCGGGCGTGTGCCCCCAGTAGGAACATGCCTGGTCACAGGAAACAGCACATTCTGGGAAAAACACCAATGGCCTCATTCTGTTCTCTGGCAGGTGAATAACCCATTAGTTGGAAAAAAATCTTTGTGTATAGGTATATACAATGTGGGCCCATTCAGTGAGGGGACCCAGTCTGCCCAGTAGCTGACACCAGATCACCAGTTTCCCACTTGGCCCCTCTAGAGACACATACACACACATTGTTAACTCAGCCAGCTCCCAAACACTACAGTCTCTTCAGCATTTGACCTGCACTCCCTATCCCTCCAGTAGCCATGTCATGGAATTGTAGAACCATGGAGTCATAGAATGGCTTGGGTTGGAAGGAGCATTGGTCTAGTTCCCAGCTTATGACCACTTCACTCTGCTCACCTGGCTTGATGTTTACTGTGCTGACACACTGCCATATGCACTTACACTTGCTCCAGTTACTGGTACAAAAAACACAAATTTCTAAAATCAACAGATGTTTCTGATGACACTATAACTTGTTCTGCTCAGGGCTGCTGCAAAGCAGTACTTACAGAAACCTTTGCAGAGGCAATCCTGGAAAAGCAGTCCACTGATGCATTCATTCCTCTTGGCAATGAGAAAACTAAATTACCTATTATGACAAAATTTCACTTTTTGCCTGAGAAGCTGTGATACAGGAGAAAGAAGCTGGTGTTTGCTGCTTAACCTCAGAAGTGCCTAAGACTGCCTCTCCTATTAGCAGAAAGAAAAAGTCAGCAGGATCTGTGCACAATGCAATCATCTTCCATTCAGAGAATACAAGGAGTACAAATACTTGCCCTACCACCTTTTTGAAATGCAGTGTTGTCACAGTCTGCAAGGCACAACTTTCCAGAGGAACTGGACAATGGTGCCCTGCCTTCCTTTGGGACATGTCTCTTCTGGGAAGCAAAAGGGAAGGAAAATTATAATTATACTTTCTCAGGTGCAACAGTAAGCAATGCTGTTTCCACTGTTATCTCCTGCTGGGCAAAGAAGTGGTCACAGAGCCAGGGGTATAACTTAGTTAATAGAATCATGGAATAGTAAAATAGTTTGTGTTGAAAGGGACCTTAAAAATCACCCAGTTCCATAGGCAGGGACACCTTCCACTAGACCAGGTTGCTCACAGCCCCATCCAACCTGGCCTTGAAACTTCCAGGGATGGGGCAGCCAAAACTTCTCTGGGCAACCTGTGCCAGTGCCTCACATCCTCACCCTAACCTTAGAGTAGGACAGACCCTGTGCCAGCTCCTCTAAATGACCTTCAGAATTATGGGATCATTGAGTTTGGAAAAGTCCCCCAAAATCATTGAACACCACCATATCAACTAAATCCCAGCCCAAGTGCCACATCCTGTCATTTCTTGAACACTTACACATTACAGGCTTTGCAGCTTAGAGTGTGGGCAGAGGTGGCCCATGGCCATGCTCCCTCACCACAGAGCAAAGCCACTATTTACTGAAATGTGGCAAGCACAAAAATCTCATATCTTCACTGATTTTGTCCATGTTACTTTTTAAGATTTTTAATCTGTCAGGAATGACTGCATACTAAATATCTAGGCAGATAGATAAGTTACATGCCAACCCAAAGAGAAGTAATCACCTCCTTCTGTAAGAATTTGTTTGGATGGGAGATTGCAGGAAATTAATTCCAAATTATTTTTTAATGGTTTAGCGAAGCAATGTAAATGCATATTATTAGGAAATCAATGTGAATATTAATTAGCTGACTTAAATCACTTTACATTCATATAGGTATGTAATTTGGATAAGTTTTCATGATTTTTGCTGTAGACATGAGGCCCAAGCATTTTAGAAGTGATAGATCTATTTGAACCCATCAAAAGCCATACTCCAAAGTATTAAGAATAGATGTAGTCAGAGATATTTCCATTGAAAATTCCAGTCTGTATGTAAAGAGAAAAATTCCAGAAAGCTATTTTGGGATGAAAGATGTTGGAGTAGTACCAGTCAATAACCTACAGAAAAATCTAAGTACTGAAAAATTCCAGTTCTCAGCAAAAATGTTCTAGTTTGAGGCTGTAATCTCTTAAAATAAAGTGGGGTTTTTTTGTTTGCTTGTTTGTTTTTAAATTTGTATAGCAAGAAATTTTCCATTAAAAAGAAAGTATGGTCATTTTTAAGCCTTTTAAAGCCACATAATTTATCAATCAGAATAAAATTCTTTAAAAGATAAAACTCAATATTTTTGCAGTCCTTCTACCCATCAGGCAAAGGAAAGCTCACAGGATACACACCCACATCTTCCCACTTTGAATCCAGAACTTTACTCCTAGGAAAGTGAAGTTTTATAAAATCCAGCAAATAATTTACCAAATGTCAGCTGAGAGCAGTAGGAAGGCCAGTTCTCACCTCTGAAAACACCAGGGGTAATAAAATAGAGGGGAAAAAACGAGCATGCAAATGTGACAATAAATGATGATGAAAAGAAAATAAGAAAAGACCTGGTCCTCTTTATCACAGACAAATCCAGCTATTATTATGGTAGTCTCTGGTCAGGTGGGACACTCAAGACCCCACAGCATATTAAGGAACAGGGCCAGCAAATCAAGGTATTGTAGAGGGAGGAATTCACACTTGAGGCAGACACTCAGAGTGCAGGTGTATGCACCTGCCTGGTGATACTGGGCTCAATTCACAGAACTTGGACACTCCAAGGGTGCAATTGAACTCATCATACACATCTAAAAAATGTCAGATGAATCACAGCAAAGAAATATCTCTGTCCAGTGAGAAAAAAAAGATCTTCAGTGACCAGCTAAGGTGGCAGACACACCACAGACACAGATGACAGCAGTCTCAGCCTTTCATCTCTAAACACCCAAAACAAATTGGTAACTAAACCTGAAGTGTAATTCTATATCTTTTGTTCAATGCTTTCTACCTTCCTACAGAAGTGAACACCCTGCAATTGTAGTGTGTAAAACATCTCATTAAACTCCAAGGGTACTGATTTCTTATTCAGGAGTAATTAGGTGAGTTTATACTGTGGAAATGTTACAGATGGACATTTAGCAATTCTGCAATGGGAACAAAAACTTGAACAAGGAAAGTAGCAATTAGATGAGTTTATACTGTGGAAAAGTTACAGATGGACATGCAGCTATTCTG